>NC_134410.1:21341480-21641480 GCF_038048845.1 Mixophyes fleayi
ATTCTTGAGCGTTAGTCCCATTGCTGCTGCTGCTGCTGAGGGTGGATCTTCATCCCAGAAGCAGACCAAGAAGAAGACTACTAGTAGTTTACAACAATTGACTGTTAAACAATCCTTTTTAAGAGGAAGCAAGTATGATAGCTGTCACCCAGTCACAAAGCAGATTAGACACCATGGCGACTATGCTAGTATTAGATCCGCGTCCAATTTCCACTATTAATGCAGCTGGTTTTAGACAGTTAATTGAGGTCTTAAGTCCCTGTTACCAAATTCCATCACAACACCATTTTACTAGAAACGCTATTCCTTACCTCTACCAGACAGTTTGTAAAAATGTAATTATTGGGCTACAAAATACCATTCTACCCACTGTACACTTAACCACAGATATGTGGACAAGCGGAACTGGGCATCTAAAGATTATATGACTGTGACAGCCCACTGGGTTGGTGATTCGCCTTTACCAGCAGCAGCATGTACCCAAGTACGTCACATTTTTCAGAGGCAGGCTACTCTGTGTATCACCGGCTTCACTAAGAGGTATATAGCTGACAATCTGTTCCAAAAACTAAGGGATGTCATTGCAACATGGCTTATCCTATTTGGACTGTCCTCTAGATTTGTAATTTCTGATAATGCCACCAACATTGTGAGAACACTACAGCTGGGGGAATTCCATCACATTCCCTGTTTTGCTCACACAATAAACTTGGTGGTGCAGAGATTTTTATAATATGACAGAGACGTGTAGGAGATGCTGTCTGTGGCCCGTAAAATATCTGGACATTTCCGACATTCGGCAACAGCATGTTGGAGATTGCAGCAGCTACAAGAACAATTTAATTTGCCACCAACTGAAGCAAGAGGTGTTGACAATGTGGAATTCCACCCTATATATGCTTCTGAGGATGGAGGAACAGCGAAAAGCCATATACGCTTACGCCACAAGCCATGACATTGGGAAAGGAGAGGGGTGTATTTTACTTAAGCGCAGTGGATAATTCTTTCCATGTTGTGCAAGGTGCTGAAACCATTTGAAGTAGTCACCTGTAAAGTGAGTTCAGACACTGCTAGCTTGAGACAAGTGATTCCCTTAATTAGACTTTTGGAAAAGCAGCTTGAGAAACGGAAGGAGGAGACTAAACAAAGCAATTACGCTAAGTACTTGTCCGTATCGGTCTCTATTTTCTACCTCTGTGACCTGTCCCCTATCGCTCTCTATGTGACCTGTCTCCTATATATTTTTCTTACTTCTGCTTGACCTGTCCCCTATCGCTCTCTATGTCCTACCTCTATGTGATCTGTCTCCTATCGCTCTCTATGTCCTACCTCTATGTCACTTGCCTCCGATCTTTTTCTCCTCCCATTGACAGTTTTTGACCTGAACGTTATTACTCTGTATCTGTATTTCTCCCCACCACCTCTGTAACCTGTTCCCAATCTCTCCCTAACTGTTTGCAGCACCAGTTTGTTGTTCAGCCCGGACTTGGTCCTAACTTCACACAAGAATTACTGGAAAAACTTAGAAACCCTGAAAAGCACAATGGGACCTTCAACGCTGAAGAAGAAGATGACATGGAGGTAGGGGGTTTCATAATGAAAAAAGTAATACTGTAACCGGATCCCATATCTCACCATCATCTTGCATTGTACTTTCTCAGGCTTTCTTGTACCAGATTTAAAATGCAACCACTAATCTACAAGTTATTCCCAGCCCTGTCCTGTGATCTGTATATTTGTCCCTTATCGGCCTACGACTCTTTCACCACATCCTGTCGTCACTTATTCTCCTTTGTAAGAGCCGCACTGCAGCATAGTAACTTCAATATGCAGATAAAGACCACTTGTCCACTTAGTCTGCACAGTCATTGAGATGTACTGAAAACACACTAAGGGACAGTTAGGAACTGCAAAATTGGCGCACCTGTAATGCTTCTTTATGTGCGCAGGTATGCCTACTGGTCCTCCAAATGCATTTCAAGGACCACGGCCACCACATTACATTAATACCCCTCTGCCACATAACATTAATATACCCCATCAGCCCCCTCATAACATAAATATTAACACACTCACTAGCCTCCCCACATAACATTACTACTCCTCTCCACCTCCGGCAGACACTTGTCAATTTTTTAAAGGGGTGTACCAGACACGTGTGGGGGGGAGGGGTGGTGAGGGAATGAAGTGAAAAACAGGAGAGAGGATGGAATGGGAGAAACAAATTGCTGATTCGAGGTACGGCATATGGATGACTGGCCCTGAATGAAGCACAGCAATGGAGGTTTTGGTCTTCTTTAAGTCCGTGCTAACCCTGATAATCTCACGACTCTCAGACTAAGACCCGGTTTGCATTTTAAATTATAGTTTTATATGTGAATAAAGATGCCTCGGGGAGAGCAGAGGCCACCCAGTAGAATGTTGCGCACCTGACCGTAGACTTGTGAGGCCCTGCTATCTACATCTCAAAATCCGAGCCCTGCTCACGCTGGGAGAGCCTCAATTTAATATAAATTGTCCCATCTTATTGCATATGGTTCCTTGGAGTGCAAAATAAACATCTTTAATTTTGCTTCAGTCTAAAGCAGTACAGAATCTTGAGTCTGAGTGACAGGCTCGCAGTTTTCTAGTTAGCACACTGCACTTACCTGATTACAGCAATGCATGTATGATGTTCCATGTGTGGCCAGTATTGACTGGTCTCAGAGACTGATTGTGTCAGAGTGCTGGGGTTTATGTCAGTATGAACCCATTAAGTGATTTAGCAGATCAATCTTCCATACTAGCTTCTAGCTGCCCCTGTGTGATCCAGACAGAGCTAAATAGCTATAATAAGATACGACAAGAAGTAGTTGATGTTTGCACAGTACATCCCAGTGCACGCGGCTTGTTTTATCCGCCATTAGCAATATAGCAGCAGTTTTCATCTCTGTTTCTGAAATACCCTCAACAGGCCACATACTTAAGATTTTCTTAATCATGCACATGTAAATGAATTTATTAGATTGGAACAGTAAATATCTCACCTACGCTCTCAGCAGGAAATGCACAAGTGTGACCTTTCCCGGGTACTTGAGGGTCGCAGTATAATACCCCGGTGCAGAGGGTGTAGGGATTGGGTAAGACGATTGTAGATGGATGCCAAGAGGAACCATACGATGGGCAGGAATAGTTCTAGAAACTAGATAATGAAAGAAATCATATTGCTACTTTTATTTCATTAACAAAAAGTCTTTTGACAGCTCCTGTCAACGTTCTCTCGCATCCTTTCAAAGAAACGCCACCCCAAAGCCAGCCGCTCGGCATCGGACATCCATTGTGAGTAGTGATGGTGACAGCTGGGGGTGAGCAATGTGGATGGAACATCGTGTAACCTCTGTCTTCTCTTCTGTTTAGTGAATCAGATCAATTTAAATCGCCCGTCCAGGACGAAAATGGGAGAACCTAGTGTAGCAAAGGTGATGATCAACATAAACCTAGATTTTCTCTTTCTTTATCTTTCTTTTGTTCGTTATAAACCCAGATCTTGCCTTCATAATAGACATAGTATAGCATTTATAGGATAGGTGACTTCCACATCACGTATTATATCACATGTATGTAGAATATGTAGTTTATCATCGTCGATATGTAGTGATATCATTATTACATATTATAAGACTTGTAGGGTGGGAGTCACATTTATTTCTTATATTATATCATGTACAGTGGATAACATCATATATTTCTCAAATCACCTGTAGAGGATATATAACAGTCACATCAAATACAGTGTATTGCTTATTTAGACTGGGTAACCTGTATATAACACATGTAGAATATGTAACATCCATATCACATATGGGGGTATATTTACTAAACTGAGTTTGAAAAAGTGGAGATGTTGCCTATAGCAACCAGTCAGATTCTAGCTATCAATTTGTAGAATGTACTAAATAAATAACTAAAATCTGATTGGTTGCTGTAGGCAACATCTCCACTTTTTCAAACCCGCTGTTTAGTAAATATACCCCATGGTGTCACTTGTAGAGTGGGTAACATCAATATCAAATATATCACATGTTGAATATGTAAGATCCATATCGCATAATTGGGCTCCATCTAGTGGTTTCAGAATATATTGCAACTTTAATTAATGCAAGATGTTTTCTGTCTGGCTTACACTAACCTGTACTACAAAATCAGCACAACAATTTGATTGGTTACTATTGGCAGCAGCTCCTTTTATACACAGTTATCTGTAGAAATGTAACTGCCTTCACCCCGGTGTACATAGTAAGTTTCATAAGGACATGTACAAGCCAATAAATTAAAATTTATCCAAATGTGGAAACTTTATTATTTGGCCAACACCCTGTCCCAAGCTGAGTGGTCTGGCTGATATATCTTGTATCCCTCTCTCCCACGTACACTGGATTCCATAGATGAACCACCCTCTGCATACTGTGGAGTTTACTTAGCAACTATGATTGCGATTTAATGCTGCTGCCATAAGCGAATTGGATCTGTGAGCTTCTGTTGCAGCTGTTACTAATCTTCACCTGTTTGTTGGTGTCCAGTGTTTATTTATCACCACAATTTCTGTGGTTTATGTATATATACCTTATTTCATCAGCATTAGACAATTTCTCACAACTTCACGTGTAACTCTATTGCCCATGGTATCATATTGCTGCAATTTTGGGGCTAGTAACTGGCTAGTCTGACATGCCACAGCATTTTACACAGACATCTGTTATTTTTAAAGAGCAGGAAAATCTCATTGACGTTAAAAGAGTAAATTACAGGATAACAAACCAATTTGACATTGTGTGTTTTCTCTCCTTCTACCCTATTTTACTCTTACTCAATTGCTACATCTTTCTCACTGGCTACTGTAAGCCAATGTCTCCTGTTATGTGAGGTATTTATATATTAAACCTACCATGTTACCTCTCTCCTTTTAGGGTGTGTGTAAAGGGTGTTCAGCCCCTATTGCCCCAGTCTTGATCTGCTTTCTATCCATCTACTGTTGAACAGAACACAATGCAGCTGTAAAGGAACTTTTTAAAAACTGTCATTGGGGAAGCACGGTGGCTCAGTGGTTAGCACTTCTGCCTCACAGCCCTGGGGTCACGAATTCCAGTATTTCCAAGGACCTCTTTACCAGTGTTTTGTATTTGAATTTGCAATATTGTACAGCACTGGAAAACATGGGCCTCTAACATGCCGGAGGTCCAAAACAAATTTCTCTTTCTTGATGCTGTGCACCAAGATTTGCGCAGACATGACTAGATTTCCACCAAAGTGCATGGCCTTGTGTAATACGATGGTGGTGTTCGCGGAGGAGCGGACGATTGAAGCGGCTGATGGGGAGGTGTTGGGTGGAGTGAGGGTGTTATGTACTAAGCAGGTACAATTTGATAGGTATGCGGACTATCAAGGAACACCTGTGCACAAGGGTGTTTTACAGAAATGTGGTGCAAGCAGTCTGTGCATAGGCTTTCTGCAATGCATTCCTGCAGGACCATCAGACGGCCCAAAATACACTTTTTTCACACTACACTGTCAGTGGGATGCCATGCCGCCACTTCTAAATGTCCATACCGTCACTTCTAAATGTCCATGCCGCCACTTCTAAATGTCCATGCCGCCACTTCTAAATGTCCATACCGTCACTTCTAAATGTCCATGCCGCCACTTCTAAATGTCCATGCCGCCACTTCTAAATGTCCATGCCGCCACTTCTAAATGTCCATGCCGTCACTTCTAAATGTCCATGCCGTCACTTCTAAATGTCCATACCGTCACTTCTAAATGTCCATGCCGCCACTTCTAAATGTCCATACCGTCACTTCTAAATGTCCATGCCGCCACTTCTAAATGTCCATACCGTCACTTCTAAATGTCCATGCCGCCACTTCTAAATGTCCATACCGTCACTTCTAAATGTCCATGCCGCCACTTCTAAATGTCCATGCCGCCACTTCTAAATGTCCATACCGTCACTTCTAAATGTCCATGCCGCCACTTCTAAATGTCCATGCCGTCACTTCTAAATGTCCATGCCGTCACTTCTAAATGTCCATACCGTCACTTCTAAATGTCCATGCCGTCACTTCTAAATGTCCATGCCGCCACTTCTAAATGTCCACCTTTCGACCATTGTCCTACATGTTCTATGAAATGTATCTAGTTCAAGAACTCGAACACAGTTCAGCTAAAGAATAAAAGGTTACACCCATTCAAGAACACTTATGTGACCTAGATTTAGTTCTCCACTGTGATTGGCTGTGTCAGACTTGTCTCTTCTGTCTTTCAGGCTGATCCAGAATTGAGTCCATCTCAGACCCCCTACAGCTCAGCCCCCTACATCAGGTGAGTAAGTTTTATTATTGAACTGATATATACTAGATATGGATGTTGCTCACTGTTGTGGTGATACAGATGGAGTGGGGTTGTTGCAGTGAGATGCATGCTATGCCACAGAATGTTTTCTGCACTTAAAGATGCAGTCCCTTGAAAACAATGATGTGTGTATATAAATCATTGGTTATCTGTAAGGAAACGCATATTTTTCTTCTATTTTGCTATGTTTTGTTTTTTTAATTCAAGCTGCTCTTAATGATTTTATAGTTTTGCTAAGTGGCATGTGATTACAATGAAACCACAGTCTCATGACATATAATGTATTGAGCAGAGAGGCTTAAGAACACCCCTGCTCTTAGCATGCATGTTCATCGCATAACCCCCATACACTCCTTCCTCTGTCATCACCTAACCCCTGAGGAGCTTCGCTACTGACTGACGCAGGCTGAGAGACCAGTTTACACTCTGCTTGGTAACGAGCACTAACCAAATGCTTGCAGCTGTGAAAATATTTCTAAGGACATTTAAGGGCAGCATGGTGGCTCAGTGGTTAGCACTTCAGTCTCACAGCGCTGGGGTCATGAGTTCAATTCCCGACCATGGCCTTATCTGTGTGGAATTTGTATGTTCTCCCCGTGTTTGCGTGGGTTTCCTCCCACACTCCAAAAAACATACTGGTAGGTTAATTGGCTGCTATCAAATTGACCCTAGTCTCTCTCTCTGTGTGTGTTGTTAGGGAATTTAGACTGTAAGATCCAATGTGGCAGGGACTGATGTGAATGAGTTCTCTGTACAACGCTGCAGAATCAGTGGGGCTATATAAATAAATGATGATGATGAAGGATATCCTGGAAAATCAGTTTCAAAAGTACAACTATTGCTGTTTAAAAAACCCCCCAAAAAAAAACCTTTGAGAGAGATTGCAGTTTTTTAAACAAAATATCAGTGTGTGACCAGGAAGTGAAAGTCCTGTTAGGGGAAGGTAGGTTCACATGTTCCTTGGCCTTGTGTGATAATAACTCATTTATATTACAGCTTCTGTTCTGATGAAGACGATGACTACGATGATGTTGAAATGTAAGTTTGCCTGTGGTTAGATTTGACCTGGAAGGGCCATTTTCAGTGATATATCACCATTTCTTTGCCAACTAACTCCCTGAAATGTTATTGTTTTGTGGCTTTGATACAGTGGGCGTGGCTATAGATTGTGGGTGTGTTTTATCTGTATATTACCTTATAGCAAGCAATTGCCCCTCCCCCCCACCCTAAGGATTGTGGGGAAATGTGAATTTGGAAGAACTTTTCATTATCATTAGTAGCCTTGTCTTCATGTGTTTCCATCAAACACAAGTGGAACATAGCAATGGTGAGCACGGATAGTCTCAGTGACAACTTGGCACAAAATTGCTGCCAACGGGAGAAACGGGAATGGAAATTTAGGAACAGATACTTAGAATTCTACTCAGTATCCTGCACAAGGAAAGCAGTATTGTGCAAATATGCGCTCTGATAATAGCAGCTCAATAAATTCTACTTTCCTCATCAGAGAGTTAAAAGAGACCTTTAATAGATCACAATGCACCACGTCACTCAGGCTCTTCAGATTCAACAAGAACTTTGGTGACATAATAATCTGGGCATCCTGCAGGACAACGATCATGTGACCCACGGTGTCCTTCGTGATGGAACATGTGATAACATGCTCTAACATAGGCTTTGATGTAACTGATATAGCATCCTTAGCTACTGCATGCTAACGCATGTTGTAGCAATTCAACTAAAAACCTTTTTACCTCACATTGGAATAGACAGAAATATTTTATGCTGGATTAAATATTTATATTGCATTTTGCTCAGAAGATATCCGAACCATTTTAAATCCTACTACTGCTTTTTTTAGAAGAACCTAGATTTTTATTATAATAATAACCTAGTTCCATCTCTCCCTGATTTATATATTGTTTCAAAGACCTGGAAGTCTGGACCTCAATAGTGACACATCAGCTGATGAATCTCCCCCTCCATTACCCCCTAAGGTGAGATAACGCCCCCATACCCCTAGAGATCCGTGTTTAGTTTTCATACATGTAACATTGTCTCTTTGCCTCCGATTCTTCATCCTATTCAGCCCAGATTCCGCACCTCTTCTGCCGATATAAAAAGAGAACAGGACCGGTTGCACGCTCCCTCCACCCTGGTGCGCTGCTATAGTGGTCCGAGCGTCCCCAAGAATCCAGCACCGGCCTCGCTAGAGAGTTTGAGGTACCAGCTGCCCGCTGCTAACTCTGGTGAGTGCCGGGGCGGAGAGAGTCCACTAGAAGGAAATGGGGAGTAGAAAGTGGGAGAGGTTCGAGAGGAAGGAGTTGCTGACAGAGTAATGGCAGAAGAAATGGTGAAACGTGGAAGATTAGGTAGAGGTGTCAGAAAAGATATAATGGGTGTATTTGTTAGGAAAGATCTCTTCAGGGCAAGGGGGGAATTAAAGAAATAGGAGAGGTGCTATTTTTTCCACATGTAAGTTTACATACAGTCAGGCCACCGTTTTACATTTCTCTTTGGAGCAGGAAAGGTTGGTTAATAACTGGGAAAATGTAAATGATGCGAAAGTCTTAAAACACCCAAAATCTGGGTAATTTTGGGTGTGAACGTGGGATAGTAAATTGTGCCCATTAAATGCACAAGAGAATGAGGGTGTGGTGTAAACTAAACTTTACATTCCAGGAAAGTGTAAAATCTCCAAAATCTTCTGCTTTACTCCCATCTCAGAGCCGTCCCTCTTATCAAGCGATGTTTCATGGGGGCTTCCCCCCTCCTTACCTCCTAAGAAAGGAAGAATCCAAGCGAAGCAGGTAAAACATCTGTCGTTCTGATTAACAACATAGTAGTGACGACTCCAGCTGCCATGTCTGACCTTATTACATTAATATCTTGTACAAAATAGTAGTGACGACTCCAGCTGCCATGTCTGACCTTATTACATTAATATCCTGTACAAAATAGTAGTGACGACTCCAGCTGCCATGTCTGACATTATTACATTAATATCCTGTACAACATAGTAGTGACGACTCCAGCTGCCATGCCTGACCTTATTACATTAATATCCTGTGCAACATAGTAGTGACGACTCCAGCTGCCATGTCTGACCTGATTACATTAATATCCTGTACAACATAGTAGTGACGACTCCAGCTGCCATGTGTGTGATGTGTGGTGTGCACGTTCTGGAAGCCTGTGGTTTGATTGCATGCAGTCAGTCTCGAGACAGGTGACAGAATGACTTATTGAAGCACTTTAAACTGCTATGACTCATCGCTTTTCTCATTTTCACTAGCGCTCATAGGGTGCCTTGTGTCAGGTTGGGGTTTTAAGATAGAAGGTTTTTGTGCCTTAAAAATCTAGTTTTTGCCCATTTTTATCAGGATATAGAATAGCGCATACAGTGCACTATATTAAGAGTCCCTCCTGGCTGAATTGGGTCACAAATGTCACCGATTTATTATTTTGCTCGCTACAGATTGAACAAAACTTGTGCATTGACAATGTGGATGTTGTCAGTTTAGCACAGATTTAGTTCCGTCTGCTGAAGAACACAAAATATCCTTTGTATGACCTATTTATATGCCTTATAAACATTTCCATCCTGGCTTTTAAACCAAGCTAAGCTGTCAGCATAGAGAGAACTTTAATAACCTACTGTGTCCTAGTTGCTCCAGTCCCATTCATAGTAGGTGGGCACAGGCCTCTTGCCTACGTTAATCATTGTTGCCCAATGAAGGGACAGTCAGAACCCAGATCTAGTTTTGTTTGTCTGTTTTTTGTTTGTTTGTTTTTAATTCATTGTGAACAAGACACCATAGAGTAAAGCAATAAAAAAGACAATGTGAAATCTGGTGACAAGTTCTCTTTAAAACCACTAAAAGGCAGATCAAATGTTTTATCTTACACATTCATTTCAGAAAGTATACAATTAAAGCATAAAAAAAAGGAACCTGGTATTTCAGCAGGCAAAAAGGAATGCTTTATCTTTCTGTCTGTGGGGCTGCCAGATTTCTGGGTCAATGACCATTAAGTTTTTGTTTTTTAATAGAAAGCAAGCATTAAATGTGTGGATTATATAACACTGGCAGTAAACATTACACTTTAGTCCTTTCACTTCCACAAGTTGTTTGGCATTAAAATGAGGGTCCGGAGCTCATGTATTATATATAAGTGCAAGTTAATTGGATTCAGATGGCAGCACTTACGCATGACTAGTCTAACATTTGGGATTGGACATATCATATGGGCATGCAGCAGAATCTCAGGCCAACATCACATATCCACACAAGTGTGAGCTCACGGCGCTTACTGGAGATATTAGCTTTGTAAATGACTATGAATGTATTCTTCTAAGCAGGCAGAATTCCAGCTAAAGAAGTTCTTTAATGGCTGTCCTCTGAAAATCCATTCTGCAACAACGTGGAAAAATCCGTCAACGAATGGTGGGCATGCCTTCCTTCCTACATGGTGTTTTTGTGGCACTTCTCCTGTGTGTTCCGATTTTCCATTTGTTGCTGTGTGTCTATTTCAGATATGCATGTGATCCTGGGAGCCGAGCAAGGGATCTTTACTTTAAACCGTTCAGAGTCGCAGGCATCTCTGGATTTGGTGAGAAGCCGCTCCGTGCCTATATATGATCTGGCCACACTTGGTATACTTATACTCACATAGAGATACACAGTAGAATGACATCCACAGACTCCAAGCTCCGTGGTACAGTGGTTAGCATTGCTGACTGGCATCTCTAGCGATTAAGTTTTATATCTGACCAGGGCGCTATCTATGGGGGTTTGTTTGTCCTCCTCTGGGTGCACTAGTTCCGTCCATGGTCTGAAAACTTAGACCTTTGTGTGTTAATCAACATATGATTGGGGTCAGTGAAATGTTGTATCAGGATTGGCAGAAAATACAGCTGGACAATGACTTATTTAGGACAAAGAGTGCGATCATCGTCCAACAACACTAATTTGCCCAATATCATGCAGCTGTTTGGCCCAGGCGTTCAACACCTTAAATTATCCGACTTAGTTGCACACCATGTATGGATACTATACAGGAGCTGCACACAAAGCCTAAACATTTGTATTGGGTGGAGTTCATGATAATAAATTAAAGTGTGAAGTATATATATGAAGGATGTGCCATTCTCCTGATCTACCAGTGTCCGTCAAGCCTTCAAAGGTCCAATGTCAGTCTCCGGTATACTTGCTGTGCTTGTCTGATTCAAAGCTATAGCAGATTGTTGATACCCATCCTCTCAGCAGAGCAGGGATAGCCATTGACAACACTGCTGCCTGTTCAAATCAGGCAAAAGTAGGAAGTGTAGAGGACACTGACGCTGGACCATTGAAGGCTTTGGTGGCACTGGGAGAGTAGTGCACCCCTGCTAAATAAAACTGGATTTTATTTAACATTAAAGACTCCACCTAATACCAAATTTGAGGTTTTCTATGATGGCTTCTTTAAGGCTGAGCCTTTGCTTCCCCATCATATTCATAGTTTCTGTTCTAAACTGTCTCAGATACGGTCTATGGTCAGATATGGTCTATGGTCAGATATGGTCAAGTGTCTGCTGATTATTTGTTAATGCATGAAGCGATAACACATATTTATTGATTTCTTGACAAGTTAGGGAAAGTATGATAAAAATGTAAGTAATTTTGTCCTTTAAAGTAAGATTTACAGCAGTCTTACAGCTGATACAATTGGTGAGGACAAAATTTGATAGAACTCCGTTTTGTACTTTCAGAACAACCCACTGCTGTGTATTTTATTCTAAAGTGATGATGAATTATTGTAAGACACAGCAGGTAGCCACTTTGTTTAGGATTTAAAGTTGTAACCGGTCATCACAAGTCTATTTGTGGCAAGATGACAAGACCTTTCGGAAGGCCAGGCACCTACAATCAAGGAACTATGAATGCCCAAAGGCTCTTTCTTTTGTGGCAAATTTAATTAATCACCAAATAATTATTTTTACTCTTATTTCTCCCAGCTGTTCCCTGGCCGGACAACATGGGTATATTCTATCAACAATGTGTTAATGTCCATAACTGGTAAGAGGAATGAGATGGGAGTAACGAAGTAGTATTCCGACAACATACAGCAAGATCTCTTAATGTCTCACTATCTGCCGTCAGGTAAAGTCTCCCAGCTGTACTCTCACAGTCTCGTGGTTCTACATGAGCAGATTCGGAGAGAAGGCCGTTTGGGTCACATCCCTACGCACAGGCTCCTGCCCAGGTATGTTTGGTGATTTGGAGGCAATTTGGGTGTCAACGTAGTAATGTAAAATTGGTAATATGCAGCATATCTCTCCACCTGTCATGGAAAACCATGGTACATGGGAGCATTCAATGAGGTAAAGTATTAAGCCACAAACATTAGGATAATGGAACATGAGAAGTGCAGAGTTGTTGTGTACATATTTTAAGAAAAACATGTGAGGTTATCATGAGGCAGCTGAAGGCCGCAGACCGGGGAGTCAGTCATGTGGCAAGTCCAGACACAGGCTGTCTGTATCTACGTAGTTGCATTAGTTCTTAGGGGCTCTGCTAAATACAGGTCGCTGTTCCTGTATCAGAGAGACCTGAGATGAAGCTTTGCTGTGAAAACGAGAGTGGAGGCACGTTGGGTACAAACTCATGTAACTGGCAGCGAGCTGGATCTACCTTTAGGGCACTTGTTGCCAGACCGTTGTGCACAGTGAATTGACAACTAACGGGGTGATCCAGTAGATCCTTGTTCAGCTAGGTATTACTGGATCTAGATGAAAGGGTGTGGAAAGATTGTGTGAATGCGGTGGATAGAGGCTTCCATTAGATGGAGGGGATGGTTGGAGTAACGTCCATAAGGTTAAGAGTGGGAAGTCTGGGATCCAGGAGGTCAATTTTGAGGATAGAGCTAGATCAAAGGAAGATCAAGAGGACAGGAAATGATATATTAATAAATCAGCTACATACTCATTATTACAGGAAGAAATCCACATCCTCCAAAGTGCCAGACACTAAGGGCTGCAAGACTTGTTGTGTGGGTAAGCTATTAACATCTTCTATATAATGATCTTTTGCTATGATTTTTTATTCCCTTTGTTCCTCAATTCTCTTTCTCTACTCCTTCAATTTCACATTTTATTTTCACGTCTGTCTCCCTTGTTCTCTGTGTATACGTTCTGCGTATCTCATTTAATTGTCCTCCTTCCTCTCAGTTCACAATGACACATGTGACAGCTGGTTCCTGTGTGTAGCCCTGGAGAGCTCCGTACTTTTACTGGAATGGTATCAGCCTCTGGAAAAGTTCATGTTGCTCAAGGTAATTGTTTCTGCTCAGGTTCTGCAACTTTTATCTCCCAACGTCAACTATCATTTGTCGTGCAAACACTGACATCGAACTGTTATGGTCTCCTCACCTACTGTAGACCTCACAAGTCTCTAGGTTCTTTCCTCTTCTGAATGTTCTTACATCCCAGTATCCTCATTAACTCATTGAATTTGTTCTCATTCCAGCACATTGACTTTCCCCTGCCCAGTCCTCTGAGGATATTTGAAATGCTGCTGGTGCCAAGAGAGAAGTATCCACTAGTGTGTATCGGGGTTAGCAACGGATCCTCCTGCCACAGCAACATCCAGTTCCAAACCATCAATCTCAACTCTGTGACCTCTTGGTTTACAGACTACGAAGATGGTGAGAGACAAACCTATTTCTGTGTGTGATCCCTCTAAGACCCTTCAGCATTCTGTACTTACTGAATTGTTGATAGTTGGTGGATTACTCTAAGGCAACGTATTTAAAATAGATGGACAACTCTGAGAAGATTTACCAAATAGACCAGAAAAAGAACTGTTGTAATTTTGAATATAGAGGATTTAGTGCCATAGGACATATATCTGACACATTACATATGAATGTCAATGTCATCTCAATGTTTACCAATCAGTTTTGTTCTGTTTATTTATCAGACGGCTCATGGTCCGGTCCAGTACAGTTGACGCAGATTGGCTGTGACCAAGTCTTGGTACTCATAAATAGTAAGGACTAGTTTATGTCTTCAAGTTCTCCGTTCCACTGTTCCTTCAGCTCATTTCTGTCTCCCGGTATGTCTTAGGATAATGACTATTCTTAACCGGAAGCCATAACCAATTATATCTTCTCATTCTCCCCACACTCTTTATACAGAGGTTCTTAACTTTTTTTTTTCTTTACAGATACACTAAATTTGGTGAACCACCGTGGAGAGCCACTGCATACAACCCATGTTCCTAAAATTAACTTTGCTTTCCAGGTGGACTCCATAGGTGAGATCTTGTGCAGTCAGCATGTTTCTATACCCTAGCTTGTGATGTCAATATGTGTTCTTCATGCCACCCAGATGAGTTGTGCTTCATGCCACCCAGATGAGTTGTGCTTCATGCCACCCAGATGAGTTGTGCTTCATGCCACCCAGATGAGTTGTACATTCATACCTTGCCCATCGTCTGCCACTTCTGTTCTCCTCGCTGAAGTGTTTCAGATTATTTGATTCTCTCATTGTCCTCAAGCATTTGCCTTTTCTTTCTGGGATCACTCTGCATACTCCGCTGCTAACCAGAAATGGGGCTTCATCAGGTGTGGGATTTCCCCCCACCAACATACCGTTAGGTATTTCTTAATTATTGAGGAGTCTACGCTTTTTATGTTTGTTTTTTTTATGGCAATTGTTCAGACTAAGGCCTAAGTCACAGAACAAACTAAAAAAGTAAACACAAAAGGGCCCACTAGGGGCCTGATTCATTAAGGAAACTTCTTATTTCAGTCTCCTGGACAAAACCATGTTACAATGCAAGGGGTGCAAATTACTTTTATGATTTGCACATAAGTTAAATACTGGCTGTTTTTTCATGTAGCACACAAATATCAACTTTAAATTTCAATGTACAAATAAGCTATCAAGTATTTGTGTGCTACATGAAAAAACAGTCAGTATTTAACTTATGTGCAAAACAGAAAACTAATTTGCACCCCTTGCATTGTAACATGGTTTGTCCAGGAAACTGAAATAAGAAGTTTCTCAAGTTAAGATCCTTAATGAATCAGGCCCTAGATCATTATGTAGGTTCTCTTCTATCGTCATGTTCTTTGTTTCTATGTAATTCCAGCTAAATATGTAGTTGTGATATGTTAAAACAAGGTTACTTTCTAATAACTGGGTCTTATTTCCCCAGCTCTCTCTGGAGAATATGTCTTTGTTTTAAAGAGCAAAGGTTTCCAGGTATTGAGACTGCAGTCAGCAGAGGTAAGCCAGCAGCACACCGTGATGTGATTGTCAATAGACAATGGACAATTCTAATCAAATATTTTAAAGTAGAACTCTGACTAAATAGTGTAGGGTCTATGTTCCTGTACTATGAACTATCTTTACCAGTATAATTATATATTGACCTTGTGCCACAAACCAGAACTAAGGGTCTCGTTGCTGAAAGCCTGTGATTGGACCTTAATAAATGTCTGTAGTTTACCTTTCTAAATTGCGCAGTTACCCATAAAGAAATGTTATATATATATCATTTTTGTTGTTGCTAGGAACATTCGGCATTATGAGAAATGAATGGAGTCACAGAGCATGCTGTCTGAGTTAGGGAGAGGAAATAAATAACTGTAAAGAAAAATAATGGTTTATAAAGAATGTTATTTATTTCCCCTCCTTAACTGACAGCATGCACTGTGACTCCATTACTTTCTCATAATGCCCAAATGCAGGGTTTAAGATGCATTCTCATCACTTGTGTAATTGAGCTTGTGAAGTTGGGCAAACGACACAGCGGAATGATCTGAATTTGATAGTCAGATTCTACCAAATTAGTAGGACAATCAAAACAAGTTGGATTGAGGAGAGCTTCAATGCAACCTAAAATCAACCTGCAGAACTTCGTCATTTTAGTGAGGACCTATATAATTAGGCCAATAGTAACCACAAAATGTGATGATATATCCACTCCTGCTACTCTTTGTAAGACCTGTTATTGTCCCAAGGTGCTCGTTGAGTGTACAGACCGCAGTTTACGCCTGTTGTCCTCAGACAGGTAAGTACCCTTGGACTTCGTACCTCTGTTCTTCAAATTCTCTCTTCAATCTGTGTCTCATTAGGCCTTATCATCATCATCTTTGTATATAGCACCATCCATCAATCATTTCCTTGTCAGGGTTCATCTATTCTGCTTCATGTCTCTAGGTCCTCTGTATTTCTCATCATGTCTCTCCTCTGTTCTATTCCTTTACAGATCTTCTCTTCCTGCCTAATTTGTTCTCATCACCCTCTTTCTTTTCTTCCGCAGCTTTTTCTATATCTGTTATAATTGTTCTCCCTGTCTCTTCCTCCACACCGCTCTCATCCACGTTACTTTTTTTCTTCACCTCATCGATAATTGTCTCGGGTGTCTATACTCCTCTTTTTCCTCTGACCTTTCTCTTTTAGCACTGTCTGTCTACAAATCTAAAACCTGTTTTCCTTTCTGTTGCACAGGAGAAGGATCATTGTTGAGGGTCCACAGTCTGATAACAGCAACACAAACTTGTACATCCATGAATGTTAAGCACACATCCTTAGTGTTTTTGGACAGTGAGGGTAAGTCTGGGACGTTATGCTGGTTTATACAGCTCGGTTCCAGACAATGAACCATGATCTGCTTCTACAAAAGCCCTTCTACTCCATGACCCCTGGGAAAAATCTGGGCTGTGCAGAGCAGAGGGCAGTAAGAGACATTACTTGTGATACCCTCGTACAGGGTAAGCTCTCTCAGAAAGGGACTAATATCTTCATTACTGTATAAGCTTCATGTCTTAGACTGCCGTGGGCAGTATTATGGGAGATACTGTTTGAATGTCTATGCAGTAAAACTATTTCATGCACCTTTACTGAAAGCGTGTTCTACTTGTTATCAGTGTTTAACATAACAGTCTGTGTACCATAAATTCACAGAAGAAAGTACCCCATTCTTGTCCGTAAAGACACCATGCCACAAACAGGAACGTGCACAAAGCTCTGAAGATAATCTATTGTGGCTCGAATATAAAAGAGATGATCATGCATTATTAAAGTCCAAGCAAAGCCACTGCTTGACATATAATATATATATGAAAGGTTGTAAATTACTGAGCTGAATAATATATACACAATAACCGGAGTGCTTATACTTATTTAAATATGTCCCTCATGTTTTACCACTCTGCAGCAAGTTGCCATGTATGGCTAAAGGTTCTAACTGGTGCAGACAGAGAGTGACTAACAGTTTTTGCAGAAATGTGAATTGGTGCGGTCATACAGAGGCAGGGACAGGGGTGTATGAGTGTGCTTATAGGATTCAATACAGGTAATAAAGATGAGGGAGTTGTTGCAGTTGTCTGTAATATAGATGAAAAGTAATAACTTACCTTTAAACAGAGCTGCAGGGAAAGTCAGGCTAATGTTTATTATATTAGAAGAATAGCACGTGAAAATGAGGATGTGAATTACTAAATTGCTTTTTAAATATTTGAAATGATTACAGAAATATACTTAAAGTGTTGACAATCCAATGCAAGGGAAACTTGTTTATTTACCAAAACTCTTAAATGAATCATGTTTTATATTTGTATTATTTCAAATAAAGAAGACATTTAGTCCAATCAATCTGCTACTATGCTGTGGATGATATATAAACTGCCTGCTGTGCTCTCGGTGTAAACAATATTACCCACTATTAGAAAGATCATTGTGGACAGTAAAAGCGGAAGCTCCAGAACCAATTTTATCAGTGCAAAATACCTATGTATCCTTCATATGTATGAGTAATATCATCATCACCATTTATTTATATAGCGCCACTGATTCCGCAGCGCTGTACAGAGAACTCACTCACATCAGTCCCTGCCCCATTAGAGCTTACAGTCTAAATTCCCTAACGCACACACACAGACAGACAGAGAGACTAGGGTAAATTTTGATAGCAGCCAATTAACCTACCAGTATGTTTTTGGAGTGTGGGAGGAAACCGGAGCCCCCGGAGGAAACTCACGCAAACACGGGGAGAAGATACAAACTCCACACAGATAAGGCCATGGTTGGGAATTGAACTCATGACTCCAGTGCTGTGTGGCAGAAGTGCTAACCACTGAGCCACCGTAATAGCCTCTTACTTGAGGCTTTCAGTTTTTCTGAGTTAGTTCCACTGTAAAAATATATAGTACATTCCCTATATTCTAATCTGAGCGTTGGAAGAACTCATATATCCAGCATATGAAGATGAATCTATGTTGAGATGTGGTCTTTGGGCCCTCCCATAGCGATAGATACAGCAGCCTCCTGGCTGACAATGCGTTACAGCGGCCCTGTAATTACACTTGTGTGACATGGGCATCAGATACAATTCTTATGTACAGTATAATGAATCCTGATGACCGGTTATATAACATAGAATACAATGCATTGAGTAAATAAACTTTCATGTTGTAGGTGTGGCCCAGTATGCTCTCCTGACTTTTCTGAATATTTTCATATCAGTGCTTTATATGGTATAAGCTGCCATGGAAGTATGTGTAAAGTGAAAATGTTCCTGAAGTTTACTGTATGGTAAGACAAAGCCGTTTCCGTGACGATGGAACTTTGGGTTCTGACTACAAATGTAAGAAAGTAGGTTGTTAACTAGCAGGAAAATGTTTTACTGTACCCTGGACACACTGATGTTATTAACACTACATGTATTCTATACAGCAAGATCATTCCATTGGTGTACCAGTGCTGAGGTGGATCAGTGTATTAACAGAAATTAAAAGATTACAAGTCTCACAGCGTCTTCAATAAATATTTTATTACAGACAACAAGGACAAAAGTTCTGCACAAACAAGAAGTGAGCCCTCCACACAACGGCTCGTCACCTATCTTTTATAGCATCTCTATCTTAGGGAGATGCTACTGCTTGAAGAAATAGGACAGATAATCTGCAAGTATCTCGTCATGAAGGAGTGATGCTCTGCAGTTATCTGCTTGCCAAGGACAGACACTCTTGCAGAGAACATAAGACGTATATTGATGATAGTTGGGGAGGGAGCTGTGGTAATCCCCATCTAGAGTAATGAAGCATTAGTGCAGGGAGAGAGGCACGATATCACAACAGACTTCCTGTGCTCACACCACTTCGCTACAACATTCAGACAGTAACTGTGCTAATGAGTCAGGCATCTGCAGCAGCAACACAGTAAACTTTCACAGTTACAAACAATAGTAATCCCACATTGTCACACTGTGTTATTTCTCCCAGGTTGGGAGGTATAAGGCACTTATATAAAGGGAACATAAGTAACATCCCCATTAAAAATGACAACATTTTTGTAGAAGTAGCCATAAGGTATTGTGCTTTTAGCTGACTGTCTAGGCCTGGCGGCGTCTGGTAAATCTTCATACACCGCAGCCTGTTCAGGTGACAACCACTGTGCCAGAAGCGAACACAGGACACAAAGCACCGCAGGCTCTACTCTAGATTCTAGTACAAATATAAAGATTGGTGATGACCTTTTCACAATTTGGGCTAACTGGGTAACTTTCTGCAACATGTTTGAAAGATCCAGAGCAAATATTTAACATTAAGGCTAAACATGAAAACAGTGTGACTTTTAACGCTAAGTAGTGGCTGTTTTTTAATGGGCAGTTGTTTCTTTGTAGACAGCCCTGACGCAAATAGAGTGATGTATGATTTTCAAGGAAAGTCTCCAAACGAAAATTCAGTGCCTATTGGTGCTTCTCCAAATATAAAAAAAAATGTATATGCAACCATGTTACCACGTAACACATATAGACACCTGTTTATTTAATTTACCACAAGACTATTATCATAAACCAATTTAGGAGGTTGTGTCATCTGTTCACAAATCAGAACAATTGAAGTATCTAGTCTTTTTTTTTTCTTCCTTGCACATATTGTTTTTGGTAGTATTGCTTTTAATTTGAATAAGCAAGATTAACCCTTTATATATTGGCAGGCCCTTTATAAGTCTGGTAGAGGAAGCATTCAGCAACATCTGGGGGCGGTTGGGGGGTGCAAGTTTTTGTTTAAACTGACGACAATACACAAACTAAACCTCAGTAGATAAATCTGCAATGTTCTGGAACACAGACTACTACAACTTTCTTAGCAATAAAGACATTGGTATTAATACTCTGCAAAATCTTTTTGGCAGTGAAAGGACATTGAGACAACAGGTTCCTATAGAGCAAAGGATATTATCAGTGCTCTGTGGTGACCTGTAGCTTAAGATGCAATGCTCTTCTGAGTCTTAATGAAAAAAATGCAATACCCTACAGAGGCCCTAAGGCTGTAAAGATGTGATGTTCTGCAGGGATATTGGCACTAAAGACATCTGGATGATAACGATGTGACAATCTCCAGTTAGTTACTTGATGTTCCTCAGTATCACGTCTGGATAAGATGAGCAGAGACGGAGGCTGATAGAATGTTATCTCGCCAATGTCTCTTGCAGGTTCATGGATCTGACCAAGATCCAAGAAATAGGTAAAGTGTCCGTTATCCCAGCTGATCCTCATAGGTCTTCCGGAAACAGTCTCCGGCTGGGAAGAAATCCCAACACCTCTCCTGGTACATCTTCCAGACATACGATTCCTGCAGGAGAGACAACCATGTCATTTACTATACTACACAATGATTACAAGAGATGAGACGTACCACCCCTCCAAGGCAATAGTGTTGAAGGTGACATATAACACTAACAAATGCTTAGTCATATCCAAATTTGAACAGTCCTGAGTCGACAGTTTGAGCATTTTTGAAATGTCCATGGTCATCAAATGTAAAAATAAATAAAATAAACATGGTACTTCTGTAATTGGTCTATCCTCTTGGCACTTCCGTATTTGAACTATCCTCTTGATAGTTTAAACTTTTTCCTGCTAATGCTCATTTGATGGCTCTGTCTGTTCTACATTTGTAGATGCATTATTGTTGTTCTCCTGTATTCCATATAGATTATATAGAATATCCCCAACTCACCTGGCTAAGTCAGCCCCCCTTTCTCTAACACAAGTATTGAAAACTAGTTGTCTGGGATAACACACACCCCCTCACGACTTACATATCAATGACAGACACTACTCCCTGCACAAGGCTCCTCCCACACATTGCTAAACAAAGTAGGAAATAACATGGCTTTTTCACCCTATTTTCACATGGATTTTGTAAGAGATCAGCAATGCATTCTCCCCTCCATCTCCTCATCTCCCTGAAACCATATAGAAGATACCCACAAGAAATAAGGCTGAGTATGCTATATGGGAACACTATAGGACAGTGTTGGCTAACCTGTGACACTCCAGGTGTTGAGAGAAACTACAAGTCCCAGCATACCCTTCCAGCAATAAGCTGCTATATATTGGCAAAGCATGCTGGGACTTGTAGTTTCACAACACCTGGAGTGTCACAGGTTAGCCAACACTGCTATAGGATAATGGGCTTCAATTGTTATATAGAAATAGATGTTTTGAGAATGATTGCTAGATTATAGAAGACTTGTAATGACACTAGGATATCACTGCACTATATTGTAATGCAAAGATGGTGCTGCGGCTGAGAATATGCTGAGGTTTCCTAGGGACAATACGAAGATATCAATCTTTAATACTATTATGACTTGACTTACACAGACCCTTTCTCACCCTCTTCAATTAAGATGAACCAAATTCATGTGTATGTAACACCCCCCTAGTGGTGTTTTAGTTAAACCTTTACCTCAGTGAATAGAGGAGGGGTCACCTAGAGGGTAAGATAGAAGTTTCTGAAAAGTTACATAAACTGGTTACCATGGTGATAACCCAGCCCAGCCTGTGAGACTAAGTGAGAGGAAGGAGGGGCTGTCATTAAGGGGGGATAGGAACTGAGAAGGGAGACACAAGAGGAGAGTTGTAGCTGGGGACCTGGGGTGGAAGCTCCCAGGCTCCCCCAGCATTCCCTGGAAGTCTGAGCATGGTGACTGAGCCAGGGCAAGGAATGTGTGCACTGGATGAGGGGGAGAACTCCATGCCACTATAGAGAACCCAAGAGAGAGGGGGACACTGCGCATGGAAGAGGCCCTGGAGTGAGGGCTGCTACAAGAGGCCTGGTAGCTGTAGTGTCAGATCCTGAGGCTGAGAGTACACAGAGTGACGTGTCAGAGCACAGGAGACATCATCCCCGCAGAGGAGGGGTGAGCTGCAGTTGAGAGGTACACAGAGTGTGTCAGAGCTGCATGGAGGAGAGGCTGCCTGCCTATTAGCATCCATGCATGTGCCCCTGCAGAAAGGGTGATCTGCAGTGAGTATGGAGTGTAAGAGAGACCAATGATTTATGTTACATAACATCTGGATAACATTAAGAACTGTGCAGGAGGAGTAATGAGATATATTTGCAACCATATTCGTATTGCTCATTAAGAACTGTGCTGGAGAGAGTAAGGAGCTGTACATATATTTCTTTATTGCTGCAACCATTATGATTATCGTGCTGGAGGAAGAGTGTAAATAAAGAGTTGAGTTTGTTATAGAGATGGTCTGGCGCCCAAATTATTGTGACTTCTATTACACTGCACCAAAGTGACATTACCTGTGTCCCACTAACTACAAAGAAACACCTGCATGTGCAGGGACCCCCTGATCATTTACACCCATGCCCATCAGCTAGCCAGGGCTTGAGAAGGAGGTGCACTGTGTACCCTTTGCACCCCACACTACACACAGTGACAGGGGGTTACATAATGGCGCCCAACGTGGGGCTCGAGCACAACAGATGGAGAAAGTGCTTGCAGGACACAGGAACTGAGAGCAGTGTGCCCAGCCGGAGAAACACCCTTGGGACACCATGTCTGACCGTCTCTAGGTGCCCAGGAGACCAAGGGTAATGAGGAGAAGGTGAAGCAAGTTGTATGCTGAGTAGTTCTGTCCAGGACAGTATATGGAGCAGCAGTGTGCTTGTTGCTGAGACTTGTAGTGCCACTTATCCCAGCTGAGTGGGAAGCAAAAGAAGAAAAGGTTCAACATGTGAGGTGCAATTACAATGCAGTCTGTATATTGCCTTTCCTGAGGATTTGGGGAAGCAAAGAGAGGCAGGCTGTGCAAGTGACGTCTGTATATTGCCCTTCCGGAGGATTAGGGGGAGCAAAGAAAGGCAGATCGTCCACGTTGGAGAGAAAGGGGGGGAAGACAACCCTGCTGGTCAAATGCCACCCCTGCATATATTGCTGAGATGTATTTGTTGGGAGGGGCCCACGAGAGCCACCTGTCTCTTTTTGACCCAGGAGGGGGGAGACATGGGCAGGCATGGGCAGGTGCTACATTGCTTTGGCATAAAGCCATATTTAAATGTACATTGAAAGAAAACAGGACACCTGTGACTCACATGTTTACATCCATTGGGGGTGTTGTGGGGTATGCAATGTGAAATGTGTTTTATATTGATACTGCCATTGTATTGCTATGTATGTATTCACTTTACACTGTGATTTTTCATGCAATAGTGATGTAGAAAAGTTTACATGTGTGTGGTCATATGTGAGTTAGGTGTGAGTGAGATTAGCTAGGCAGCCCCATTAGGTGTAGTTTAGGGTGCCCAGCTAATCGGGGGAGAATGTAACACCCCCCTAGTGGTGTTTTAGTTAAACCTTTACCTCAGTGAATAGAGGAGGGGTCACCTAGAGGGTAAGATAGAAGTTTCTGAAAAGTTACATAAACTGGTTACCATGGTGATAACCCAGCCCAGCCTGTGAGACTAAGTGAGAGGAAGGAGGGGCTGTCATTAAGGGGGGATAGGAACTGAGAAGGGAGACACAAGAGGAGAGTTGTAGCTGGGGACCTGGGGTGGAAGCTCCCAGGCTTCCCCAGCATTCCCTGGAAGTCTGAGCATGGTGACTGAGCCAGGGCAAGGAATGTGTGCACTGGATGAGGGGGAGAACTCCATGCCACTATAGAGAACCCAAGAGAGAGGGGGACACTTTGCATGGAAGAGGCCCTGGAGTGAGGGCTGCTACAAGAGGCCTGGTAGCTGTAGTGTCAGATCCTGAGGCTGAGAGTACACAGAGTGACGTGTCAGAGCACAGGAGACATCATCCCCGCAGAGGAGGGGTGAGCTGCAGTTGAGAGGTACACAGAGTGTGTCAGAGCTGCATGGAGGAGAGGCTGCCTGCCTATTAGCATCCATGCATGTGCCCCTGCAGAAAGGGTGATCTGCAGTGAGTATGGAGTGTAAGAGAGACCAATGATTTATGTTACATAACATCTGGATAACATTAAGAACTGTGCAGGAGGAGTAATGAGATATATTTGCAACCATATTCGTATTGCTCATTAAGAACTGTGCTGGAGAGAGTAAGGAGCTGTACATATATTTCTTTATTGCTGCAACCATTATGATTATCGTGCTGGAGGAAGAGTGTAAATAAAGAGTTGAGTTTGTTATAGAGATGGTCTGGCGCCCAAATTATTGTGACTTCTATTACACTGCACCAAAGTGACATTACCTGTGTCCCACTAACTACAAAGAAACACCTGCATGTGCAGGGACCCCCTGATCATTTACACCCATGCCCATCAGCTAGCCAGGGCTTGAGAAGGAGGTGCACTGTGTACCCTTTGCACCCCACACTACACACAGTGACAGGGGGTTACATGTACATTAATTTACCTAATCATGGATGAGTTCCATCTTTGAAGCAATATATGAAATGGATAATGGAATGTTTTATACAGAGGAATTGTATTTCATTATATTATATGGCTAATTACATTATTTCCTTGTTTATATTGTGGATGTGGAATTATGAATATATTTTTGCATATGACACCATTTTCTATATACCCGCTAAAATGTTTGTCATTTATAGTTTTCTATTATCTGTATGACCTTCAATAATAAGGAATTATATATTTCCTGCAATGTAGGTGATGATGGTTTATGTTTTAGGGTCCTTATGTTTGTTTCAACCTCTGAGCACCCCCTAGTATTACCAATTTCATACTAGGTTCAAGTTACTTTTAGTATTAAATTTGTTGCACTTATGATTATCTTTTGTGGTTATTAAGTGTGGAATATGTTGCTTGACTGGCATGCACAGTTACCCAGTTTGTGTGTGCGTTGGTAATTGCAGGTATGACTTGGGAAAGGTAGGACACTTGAATGTAATTACATTTTTTTTTTTTTTATAATTGCACAAAATGTTGTATTTGCATTTTCCACAAGGTTTTTACTTAAAGCAGCACACCCAGTTAAATGCTAAAGTTTAACCCAATTGCTATATCCCCTTAGCAGAACCCTGGGAACTGCAAGAAAGAGGGGAATTCAATTCCCCCTGAATTAGCGCAGCGTTAAATCTGTTTCCGCTATTACGGTAAATTTAACCCGGCTTTCTGCTCGCAACTCAGGAAGCTGCGAGTAAAAAGCCAGCATTGAATCTACCGTTTTAACGGTATTTAAGCGCACTATTACCATAAAAACGGTATTAGTGCGCAGGCCCTGATACTTTTGACAGTAATGCGGCCAATTGAATCCCCCCCCCCCCCCCCCCAAAACGGTTTTGACTGGGTCTCCTCAGTGAAACAGATTCCAGATTATTCGGCTGGTTAAATGTGTGAACTAGCCAGATATGTCTGCCCAAAAGGCTGTGACTCCGCACAGGCTTCCTATTGGTTCATGCGGTCACACCCCCATAGGATTCACATAGTAATGGCTGTTGACTGTTTTACATAATATATAATAACTTCCCTTTGTCTTTTCCAACCAGTTTGGAAAGTCAACGTCACAATGGGTGTTATGTAAGGGCTTGATACTAATATTTTTATAGACACTTACCTGCCCTGTGTGTTCCGTATCATCCTTGTTAATCAGATACATCAAAAAGAACCTGGAACAGAGCACAGATCAAATTAGAACCTTTACCATCATTTGCTTTACTTAAATTCCATCCATGGTCACTATCCCTGCTCCCAGTCCCACAGCTCACATGTAATTGGCCAAGTTATGCTCTTCTAGAGTATGACTCTCAAAGCCATGCGGTGTCGTATCAAAATAATCACTTCCGATGCCACAGATGAAGCATTTGGTCTGGGAAAGAAGACAATATTATAATGTGAAGACAGAAAGGGTGGAAAATGAAATGTAAAAACATGACAGAAAATAAGATGAGGCAATGAAAAGGAGCATGATAAAGGTAACGAGAAGCAGAAGAAGAAGGTGATGAATACATGGCGGTGAAAGTGTACTGAAAGGATTGAGAGGGAAATAGAATCAAAGGATCATTGAGAAATACATGGATACAATCATTAGAATGAAGCAGTGCAATAAGAAAGAAGGATGAGAGTGAAAGAGACACAACGGTTGGCAGGGTATAAGAATGACATGAGTATTCAAGAAAAATGACAGAGAAAGATGCGGAAGGACTCATTGAGAACAGATGTTAGCTAGTAAAAGACCTCACCTCCATATCCTCCTTCACTTGTTCCTGTTGGTCTCTCAGTTCTCCAAATGCGTCAATGATGAGACCTGTAGGAGGAATCCATGTATTCATTGTAACTAATTATTTTAATAGCTGCGTCAGGAGTTATTTTAGATTTTCCACATTCTGTTTTATTAATTAAACCAAAGTTGAATTGAATTGGTTCCACAATCAGTGATTGAACTTACGATCGGGAAGTGGGTTTGTACCCGACGGCTACCTACCCTGAATGATGGCCAGCAGGATGACAATGACGAAGAAGAAGAAGGTGATGTCAAAGACAACACGGTAAAGTTCATACTCGTCTCCTGCAGGGTCCTCGATCTCATCTCCAATGCCTCCACCAGCTCGTACCCCAACGTACATATGGAACAGATAACACTGTGGGAAGGAGGAACATGACATGTCTTATATTAGAGGAGGGGACACAATATAATAATTATCTTGTGATAATAATATTAACTTGTGTAACGATAATGTATGATGTCTAATCACTGATTGTTATTTTCCCCTTGAATTTTCCTGTATGACAATGTGTATATTGTATGTAACCTTTCTAAAGTGTATTTTGCTGAATGACATCAGTATGATCTATGCAAGAGTCTTTTGAAAATAACCAGGCCAGACAGAGATAACATCTCTGAGGCGTGACAGAGTTTGTGTATAGAGTCTGACCAGCCAGAGCAGCAGAGGTGAGAAGTCCTGGCCTTTGAAGCTCCAGACCTATCTTAGGACATCCATAACTCATTTTCAAAAGCCCTGTGTCATTCTGGGAAATGCCCTGACATTGAGTAGACATAGTAAATTGCCAAAGATGTGGGTGAGAGCAGTGTGAGAAGGTTTAAAAATCAGCTGCTACCCAGTAATATGGTGCATTTCTATGGAGGAGACCTGTATCCAGGTTAGGATGTGCCATCTCTCTCAAAGTGTACTCGTCTCACGCCAAGTCTTAGACTAGTAAGTTAGTGACTCTAGTTTTATTTCCTATTTTATTTCTGAAACTTATTTGTGCAACTTATTTTGTATGTCTTGTTATTAACTGTTTTGTAATTAAGCCTTGGAAACATTTTTCGGATCAAATACATGTAATTTAGCATATTCTCTGTGATTCTTTGTGAACTTACAAAGCCAAGTGCGGCTCATTCTAAATGTGTATGTGATTTAAGTGTAAAACATTAACAAGTGGCTTTTGTGAACGCAAGGACGCCATAGTAAATCCTTTGTGGTGGCAAAAAAGGTGTATTCATTGGTAAGTGACCAAGGTAACTCCAGTCAGGGCCAGCTGTTTCAAACTGCTGTATCTGAGACAAGCTGGGTGTTCGTCACAACTTGATTGAGGATCAAACAGTTTATTTTAGAAGAATGAACATGCCCAGTGTGAAGAATCATCACATTGCAACATTAAGTCTAATTACAGTTAAGCAGGATATAAATGGTTCCCTAACATGAACAGAACAATGCAGATTCTCAGGACTGTTGTGAATTTAAGGTGAAAAGTGATGGGTGAGAAGATTTAACTTATTCAAATATTAAAGAATCTAGTTAGTTCCCCATCAAGGAAGATGATTAATAACAGAAGAAACGAAGAAATATTTTATGCTTCGTTAAGTTAAACTAGAGTTTAGTTTACCTGAATATTTTACTACTTATTTCAGTAATAGGTTGTTGTGTTCTTTTTTTGCTTATACAATTACTTAAGTGCTCTCTGCTTGGCAGCTATGTTATCAGTAGAGTAAGAGAATTTAATGTTTCAAGATAGTGCATTTACTGTCTCAAAAACTACCGGAAGTTTGTTTGCTACAGAAAATTGTTTCCTCCATTTAATTTCAAACACCAGAGGCCTACCAGAATATAGTAACTGGGCAGGCATTGTAAGAATGGATGAACAGGAAGACTATTCTAAAGGGCAGCCAGGTAGATTAATGTAGATGAGTACACATGGATAGACAAGTAGAATAACATGTACAATACAGGCATACTCACAGTCATCATGTCATCGCATTTCATGTCCGGTTCATCCTCATCCTCACTCTTGTTGTAAAACTTTCGGAAGAAATTGAAGGCAACCACTGTATATAGGTATACAATAACTGCCAGGAGTCCGACTGTCATCATGAGCTGGGGAAATATAAAAGAAAGAAACAAGATGAGGAACCATGGCACAGTGAGGGCTGACTGACTACAGTTGGAAGGAATTACAGATTACAAGTCCAGAAGAGCAGTTCCCTCCTTTAGGTGTAGGAAGAGAAACTCTAGCAAGAGTAGAAATAAGTTGCATGTGCAAGGTAATCCATACATGCAAGTGTACAGTCATCAATGGACCTAATGTACAAAGTGCACTTGTTGCGCATCGCACAAAACGCATTGGTGGTGGTACGCTCCGCACGTTTCAAGGTGCATACCTATTCTCTGCTATAGGGGGACACTTTGGCAAACTAAAGGTGTGCCTACATGTGTAGGGAGGCAGAATAAAACTGAAGAGGTGCAATGTGTGCATAAGTCTAAATGTCACATCACAGTCTGGCTTCCTACCCCTTTAGAACCGCTACTTTCATGAAATAACATTTTGCACTAGACAAGTGCAACAAATGATCCTGGACTTTGGGTAACACACACCTCCAATTGATTGAAATTTTAAGTGTTTAGTCCTCCTTACAAATATAGGAATGTACGTGATTTTAAATACTAAAGGACCCTTGCAGAGATGAAAAAATGGACTTGTTGTCTTGGACTGTTACCAGTATGTAGAGGAGAACACAGACTGATGGGTTAGGAATTTGTACTCAAACCTGTTTGCCGTTGTGTGTGACGGAGGACAGGATGGTGCGCAGGGTCTTCACGCCCATGGCAATGTCCAGCAGGTGGGCAGCAAAGAAGAAATTGTTGTAGTGGCCGAGGAGGGACATGACGAAGTACCACATCAGGTACAGGAAAGTCTGGTGGTCAAAGATACAGAATGTCAATAATACCACAGACAGCAAGAGCATCCTAAGATTTCATAAAACAATATCCTATCTACCGTTGCCATTCGTGTTTAGTCAAATATATTTATATCCCTCAAATCTACATAACACCTGCCTCATCGACTGGTGTACCTCAATATGCACCAGGTATCCTCTGAAATAAGTCATTTATATGTCTCATCTTTTAAAAATCAGCAAAAGTATTAAATATTTAACTTTTACGAAAGTGCAAAACGTGCACTTCCCGCAATGCATATTATATTTGTGCCTAGATATTCACAAATGCGACCAAATGCCTCCTGTACCACCTCTACGATGGTAACACCCAAATCTATATCTCTTCCCCTAACCTCTCCCCTTCTGTACTATCTCGTGCAACCAACTGTCTTTCTGCTATCTCTACATGGATGTTCCAACGCTACCTAAAGCTCAACATGTCCAAAACAGGGCTCATTATCTTCCCTCCCGCCAGAGTCACCACCTGCCTTAAAATCTCCCTCACTGTCAATACCACCACAATTTCCTCAGTCTCCCAAGCCTGCTGCCTTGGTGTCACTCTTGACTCCGCCCTCTGCTTTATTCCTCACATCCAGACTCTCTTGCAGTACTGTCGATTCCACCTTAAAACATTGCCAGAATACGCCCTTTTCTTACTCAACATGCTACCAAAACTGGCATTCTCGACACCCATATATCCCCACTTCAATCCATCCTAAATGCTACCGCAAGACTGATCTTCCTCTCTCACCGCTCCACATCTGCTGCACCACTTTGCAAATCCCTACACTGGCTCCCTGTGTCCTCCAGAATTCAATTTAAATTACTCACCCTTACCTACAAAGTCCTCAACAACACCACTTCTGCATACATCTCAATACACTTCCTCCCACCCTCCTACATCTACCTCTGACCTGAGCCACCTCTCACTTGCACCTAACAAGACTTCTTCCGTGCAAATGACTACTAGCAAGTAGTACACTAACTGTGAGTAGCTGGCTATAAGCCAGCCGAGTGAATTTAACATTTCCTGCAGCTGACCTTTATATTCTTAAGTATGTGGCTCTATACTTTTTGTTTATATTATTACATCCAGAATCTGCAGACCTAGGTGCACATTTGAATTCTTTATCACAGATGATAAGATTTCATCTAGTATTACTGGTCATCTGTTTTAATTATGTTTTTTTTTATCTTATTTAATATTGAATGTTTGTATATTTATTTTTACTTTGGATATTAAATTGTAATTACATTTTTAGACGAGAATGCGACTTTTTTGAGGTTTAATTACTGGTAATTAATTGTTCCAGCGCAGACACATTTTTCTTTATTGTTTGTCTGTATATTGGTTATATCCCCAGTGACTGCAGCTTATTGTTATTTCAATTTTTTATTATTTAACCATTAGCGCCATTAGGGTTTGAGTTTTGGAGTGAATTTCTGTGGAGTTTCACTCCTACTCGTATACAATTTTTCTAGTATTTATTTTGACTACCTTGTATGTCCCTGTTTTATGTATGTACTGTTTTTCCTACTGTTCGGCGCCGCGCAGCACTGTGTCGCCTTACAAATCTATGCTTATAATAATAATTAATTAATTATTATTATTATTATTATTATTATTATTATTATTATTATTATTATTATTATTATAAGACAAGCTGAGGAAGGAGGAACTGTGCGGATTGGGGGCATTTCTCGCTGAATCATCATCATCAACATTTATTTATATAGCGCCACTGATTCCGCAGCGCTGTACAGAGAACTCACATCAGTCCCTGCCCCATTGGAGCTTACAGTCTAAATTCCCTAACATACACACACAGACAGACAGAGAGAGAGAGAGAGAGAGAGAGAGACTAGGATCAATTTTGATAGCAGCCAATTAACCTACCAGTATGTTTTTGGAGTGTGGGAGGAAACCGGAGCACCCGGAGGAAATCCACGCAAACACGGGGAGAACATACAAACTCCACACAGATAAGGCCATGGCTGGGAATTGAACTCATGACCCCAGCGCTGTGAGGCAGAAGTGCTAACCACTTAGCCACCATGTTGAATGTGGGTATGAATGTGCCTACTTATGTCTCCACTCACAAAAATTACATCTCATTATTTCATTATTTAAATGAGATTGAAGAGGGCATATTTAGGGGGAAGTTCCCTGTTTAGAGCATTTTTTCCCTCACAAAACAACACTAGTGTTCATAGTCTTATGCAGTACTCGATTTTTGATCAGCGCTGCTCAAAAAATGGGGGATTTTGGCACATGGTAGAGGAGAGAGAACGGTGCACATGCTGCATGGTAATGATTAATCTCATATCTATGCGTGTGCACCTCAGCCTCACCCTGACTCCTTCCCTTGCCACACCCCCAGTAGACGGCCATGCTAAATGAAAGAGACAAGGCAAATATGGAGGAAAGAATGGAAATGCTTTTGCCTTAGTACACAGACCCACCTGTTATCACTTCTCAGGTGCACTTTATTTCAGGAAAGTACATTTTAGGCACATTTTGACCAATCTAACAAAAACATTCAAATCTATAAAAGTATGCTGGACTGTGAAGAGATTTTCACACTCTCTGCCATTTGCATGACCAATCAGATTCACAATACCACCAAAGTGGTAGCAGATTCATTTCCCAGAGGCCGAACCCAAAACTAAGATGTGGGGTGGGTTAATTAATGCTCTAAGATGACAAATACTGTATTTCCCCATGTATAAGATGCACCTTTTCCCCAAAATTTTGGGTCTAAAACCTGGGTGCGTCTTATACAGGGGTAGTGGGGATGCATGGGGGGGGGGGTCGAGGGGGAGTGGGACAGCGTTACAGTGGCAGCAGGAGGGGATCCAGCAGGCGGGGGACAGGCAGAGTGGCGATTGCAGGGAGAGTGTGCTGCCCGGCTGCTCTGATCACAATCAGAGCAGTCAGCCATTACACTCTCCCTGCCTTTTTTGACAGCTACTGTAATATGTTTTATATTTTTTTCACATTTCGGGGCCAAAATAAAGGTGCGTCTTATACATGGGAGCGCCTTATACATGGGGAAATACGGTACACAGTTTCCACAGTCTGCAAAGCTTTAAACGTCCATGTTTTGCACTTTCAATAAAATGTTTACAGAAAGACCTGATCACAGTGAGTAATCTAATTTCCAAGCAGCGCTTACATTATCTGTAAAGACCACTCCGAATTTCCAGATCTGATACTTTATGTCAATTGAGGTGATCCTGTAGGAGGAAAAAAAAGAAAATCATGAGTTAGGACATATCTGGATATGTGGTGGAGCACATTGGTGAGAGATAATAAATGTGAGATTGCAGTTAGAATAAAATGTGAGATAGAGGAGAGGGGTGATATAAAGAGGACATCTACCTACACGTGCTACATTGGAAAGACAACAAGAGAGAGAGAAAATTAAGTGTCTGAGATTTTGGTATAAAAAGTAGGTTTGAGTTTTTGGATCAGTCAATTTGTCACTACAGGCTCTAGGGATGAGCTCAACGCAGAATTTGTAGAGGGGGGTTTCCCCACCACGACGCCAGTGGGCGTGACCAGCATGCATGGGGGCATGGCTATAATATTAGACAGTGCTTGGCTGCTCTCCAACTTTTCCTATCCCCATAATATACATGGGCAATGCTGCGTGCACTACTGTTAGGTGCACGCAACTCTCCCTTTTCAAGCAGAGCCGTGTGAAGCAGGGGCAGTGTCCAGCCATCTCAATTATGCATGACCCAGGCTTGGAGGGGGGTTTCCAGGAACTAGGAACCCCCCCCCCCCCTCGGTTTGCCTATGGGGCTACATCTCAATGGGGATTTTGCAGCTGTGCTGGGGGAGAAGATGATTAGACTACTGGAGGATATTTTAAGATAGGAACCGGAGCGAACATGAAGATAGACACAGTCTGCAAGATAATGTAGACAGGGAACAGGACTTAGACTGTGTACACTACAGGTTATTCACCAGATTATCAAGCCAATCACACGATAAACGACCACTCACCCCGATTTCGCATTAATGTGTACACTCCCACAAACAACGATTATCGTTCCAAAGCACATCATATCGTTTGATTTGATTTTATAGACGGACTAAAAATCTCTGTCAACGATCTAATGATGATATTCAAATTCCTCAGTGTGTACGCACTCACAAACAACAGTGTAGGCAGATCTTCATAGAGTTTACAGAGTCACAATCTTTTCAGCTGATGGTTATGACAGATGAAGAGCACAGATCTGAAGGTAAATCTTGTAGAATCTAGTAAAACGTGTATAGTGTGTACACATGAATCAGTCTGCTAATCGGGACTTTCAGTCATTGGTAAAATCATTAATGATTATACATCGGGAGAAACTTTCTGTAAATGTTTACCCTTAGTCAAGGCAAGAAGTGATAAGGAGGTGCGTAAATTTAAAAGTGGCAGGAACAATACCAAATATATGGTAACAAATACTAGGAGTCTTCAAACAAAAATAATGAACTAGAAAATTCACTTTGTAAATATAAAGAATGTAGCAAAATGTCAAAAAAATTGGAATTAGACTCACTATCTGTAGCAATTACATATACAGATAAAACAATCATAATATTGGGTAACCAAGTTATAATATTGGGTATCTTAAAGTTATACTAGGAAAATAGGAAATAAATAATGGCAAAATAAATATCATTCCATAGTAAGAGTTGAGAATATGTACGTCAGTGAGAGGTGGCTCTATAAATACTCAATATCTTCCTACCAAACTCAGCTGTAATTGGGTGGTACCAAAAAAGGTTGACAAAGTCACCCTTATCTCAATTAACTGGTTTACACTGTTGGAAAAGAAGGGTAACAAGTAACAAGATGGTTCTTAAAATTCATGGAACTATGAAGATCAAGGAGCTTGGGTGGAGGGCCAGGTGGTGAGCGTAAGAGGATTGGTGAAGAGGATATTGGTCAGCCAGAGGTGAAACGAGAGGGCGTGTATAAACCCACCATGTTAGCAAAGATTTATCTGGTTCTCGTTTCTTCCCATTTTGAGAGGTAATTTCCAGACTGGCCAAATCCATCCCCAGTAATTCCGCTATCCTCTCACGGCCGTAGATGTCTCCATATTTATCCAGCACCTGGAAGGGAAAGATGGGTTACTGTGCGACAGGGGTGGAAATAATTTGAAATTATGTTGATGCGTTTAGGGCCTTTACCTTCCGCTTGACAAACTTGTCCCAGTAATTGCTTGGAAATGATCTGCAAAAGTTTGTAAAACAAAAGACTCCTATATAAATCTTCACAATCTTCTATCTTTATATGTTCATATACTATATCAGTCCTTAATCTAGCATCTGAAATACATAGTTCAACAATTTAAACATAGTCTTAATAAGATCCCATGATCCACTGGACTCTGGTGGTTAAAGGTCAAGAAGTCAAAAAGTAATTTAACCTGACCAACAAACTACAGAGGGCTACTAGAACCAGTTCTTCCAGTCTTAGCATGTTATTCTAATATTAGTATATGTTATCATGAATGTCAATATACATATTACAATATTGTATTAATTTATTTTTCCTCTATCTTAGTTTGGCTGAACATTGGGGCACTAAAATATATTTGCTTGAGGGTTCATTAAAAGCCCTATCCCTGCCTATCATAACTGATATGACAATTTCATGATCAATGCTACTTCAGATAGCCCTACTTCCTGTCCGTATACTGTGTCTTGGTAACGTATTCTCCAGAACTGCAGATTTATGGAAGATATTCCAGCTTTGTTTTTATAAAAACTTAACTTTCTTTGTATATGCATAATCCAGAAACTTTATACACATATTGGAAATAAATAGCATTCTATAGCTATCTAGACCTGGTAAAACTTACATATCACACTCTCCGGGAAAAGAGGAGCTAGAACCAGAGGTCTTTTCTACAAGTTTTATACAAGAAAAAAAATTATCTATAATATAAATGTCTAGTGGCGTGTGTTAGTCTGTCTGTGTGTGGAAAAAATAAAACCAAGCTGCAGCGCTACCTGCTGGGCGGAGTTATACACTGACCTACTAAATTCTTAGTGTGTGTGGAAAAGAAAATTCAGAAAGGGCTGAAATTTGGTATACTAAGATGTTTTTAATTTGTTAATTAAATTTGTTAATTGTTAAAAGTGTTTATAAAGATTTTAAAAAAATATATATATATTTCTTGAAGGATAAGTGACAGTTGGGAGTGGTTGGTGGTTGCCGGGGGTGACAGTGGGGAGTGGTTGGTGGTTGCCGGGGGTGACAGTGGGGAGTGGTTGGTGGTTGAGGCCTCGGCTATGGCCCAAATGCATGACAAGAACCTTTTTAACACCTTAAGTAGCTTGATTTGACTAGAATGCATGAGTATCATGCACAGGTTAACTTGTATATTTATCATCTTCCATCCTACTGAAGACTCACGGTGTATTCAAGACCAGGCGATCCCACTGTCCTTTAATGTCATCATCTTCAGGCTGCTCAGTGATATAGACTCCATCAAACTCAAGTTTACGCGCCAACTCTTTCTCCCGTTTAAAGATGACCAGAGGAACCTATTGAGCAGAAAAAACCATATGTGAGACAGACAACTGATTAATCTCTAGTTCTACTCTCTTGAGGTTTTGGGTTTGCTGAACGGTAGAAACACAAGAAAAGCCAACACTGGAGTAGGGACCATATAGCAGTCATAAAACATGGATACCATTTCTTTCTGCACATGGGCCTCACCTTTAGACAGTTGTAGCCAATGATACACAGGAAGGCAACGAGCGTGTGAACTATGGACAAAACATTCAACGTCGGTTGCATATAACCCGTGCTTTCCTCCAAGAAGAAGTATACAATGCTCTCTTCTTCATCATCATCGTCACCCCCTCCATCGTCAAGACTGAGTAGATCCTCCTCCATTCCTGAACCTTCAAAGTCATCCTCACCTTTTGGGGAATCAGACACCTGTGGAGATCAATTCAACATGAATTAAAGGATCACTGCACAGAAAATAATAACTGGTGGGAGGAGTAGCGAGATTTGATATGGATAATTGAGACAGGTTAAGGGGAAATTATGAGTTAGAAGAGACAATCGCCTAACTGGGTCAGGATATTTGATACAAGGAGGAGTGGGTCACACAAACAATCCACTGATCAAATCCCTTCCCCTGCCCTTCTTGTTGCTACTGTTCGAAAAACCCAAAATTAATATTTAACTATGCTGAGACTTCCAAACTTGGTAATAGCAATGGATTGATGGGGATCAGGGATGTCAATGTGGGGTGCAACAGTACTTGGTCCAAAGATCCAAAGACCCAATATGGGGTGTCTGACAGAGGTCTGCAATAGCTGAAAAAGTCCCACCTACATAATACAGGATCAGCAGCACATTACATTAAAAGGACATATCCAAATCAGAATTAATATATACCGTACAAGTCTTATATACATCTGGCATTTATATGCTTGTGGGATTATTAGATGTATGATATACATCAAAAATGGAAAATAACATGAAAAATAGGGTGACATCGTGAAAGTTACACTCCATGATTTGCCCCTTGATAATAACCTTTTACATTTATACTCACTCCCCCCTACACTCCTGTTTTAACACTAGGCATACCACATATACATAGGGGCCAAGTTCACAAACAAATAATAAAAAATGTTCATAGTAATGATACTGTATACAAATAGACATTTAGAAATGTTTGCTTGACACACTGTCCAGTAATAAAATATTGAAAGAATAGGAAAACCATGCACCACTACTTGTTGGCCAGAGGGGCAACTTTTTATTGCTTAAATTCCATGTAATATAGTTTAAAAGGAAGATTAAAGGGAGAGTTTAGTTTAGTAATGCACCCACTACACAAACACTGTCTACCACATGTGAGTGTCCATGACAGCCTCTGTTAACTAGATTGAGGAGAAGATGGATGGTCAAACTCCCTCCTGCATTGAGTGTTGGCCCAATTCACTGATCTGGTCAGTACTCCTAGAGACAGGAGTCTTGCAAAGCATCAGGAATATAATGTATGATAGGTGATCGTATATTTTACCTAGCAGAATAAAAGTGAGTCATGCAAAGTATGTCAGAACAGGCTCACCCTAGCAATTTCCTTTATGTTTTAAACCCATGGCACTGTTCAAGTAGAGCCTATTTTAACTGTGTAAACAGTGATTAGGGATCATTGATACAATGCAAAAGAACACAGCTGAAATGAGAACTACCACGTAGTTGACACACCATGCAGTATTTTATTAAGTGAAGGAGGCCCTGGTTTATAACCTTCATAAGTACTGTACCTAGAACTCACCTTATAGAACAGTAGAATGAAATTAATAGCAAAGGCCAAAAAGAGCGTTAGGAACCGAAGGTTGTAGAAATTCCTGGAGAGATAGTTCTGAAGAGAAAAGAAATATAGTGGGCTAATGGCCAGTAGTAGAAATGTAGTAGAAACTAGTAGTCATGTAGGCCACAGTAAGACAGAAGACAAAGACATTAAGTAGAGTAACACTGACGAGAAGCTATGATTGTTCACTGACCAGGAATTTGATTCTTTGGATCTCCAGCTCATTCCAGAACTCAAAACCTCCTTCTCCAGACTCTGCTTTCTTGTCCTTAGAAGGAGCCTTCCACTTGGGTGTGACAATGACCTCTGGATCATCAGGTTCCTCAGGGGCAGGAGCTGCAGCTCCTTCTTCCGGTACTTCACCTTTCTCACCATTCTCTGAGCTGGAAGTAGTGGATGGAAATATTATTTCTTCATAAAACCAAACAAAAATTCTACAATTTTTATAGAACTTGTCCACTAGGGGCACTGGAATCTATGATTGGTTGTTTTATTTTATAATTAACATGATAACGGCCACTAGTAATAAGTACAAAACATGCAAAACTATGTGCTAAAAATAGAGTGTATTTATTTTTAATAACTAATCTTTCTAAGTTTCTTCATCTGAGAATTTAATTTTATGTTGCTGACCAATTATATGCTTCAAAACTAGATGGCTAATAAATTTATTTCTAGATGATCAACCTTCCAGACCTCAAACTCACACTATTGTCTTTTCCATTATCCACATTTTCATCATTTTCTTTTCTCCATGTTTAATTATTGTCCTATTTCTTGTCTCTTTTTTACCTTTTTCAGTTAGGATTTCTGGTTTATACCTTTTCTGACCACCTATAACTTGGGGATAATTTCCTTGCATCATATGTCATCATCTCTCTACAAAATACATTTCATGAAATATGTGTAATGGAAATTATCATCTACAATCATCTCAGAATGTTGTATAATGAATATTCCAATAGTCCTGGGATCGCAAGTAGGATGGTGCAATGGTAAGGATTTAAAGGTAGACTGTTGTCATCTGGAGCTTCGGAACTCTGCTACTCACTCTGCTTTTTCTGGTTCCGGTGCTGGCTCCTCCTCTGCAGCCGGCTCCGGTTGTACAGCACCATCCAAGTGTTCTGGTATATCTTCATCCTTCAAAAAATGAAGAATATTACAACTATTGTCAGTGTCACACACATAAAAATACTTTAATGTTCTTTGAAGATCTATATAGTATTCGTAATCTAGAAGCTAAGGGACAGAGACAGATATTTTTGAATGTTTCTGTGTTTTTCACCAATACAATAAGTTGAAAACATTATATATATTTATAAAAGAAAACAGACATGATATGGATGTAACTGAGGTACGGTTGTTACGAGATGAACAAATTCACTTACTCCAAATTTCCGCTTCAAAATGGGAGATCCCTCAGGGGTAGGTGGTTCCACTGGAGTGCTGTCCCCCATATCACCTAAGCCACCTGGAGCACTGAGTTTGTAGTGTCCACCATCCTTCTTGAGCTCCAGGCCAAAAATTTCTGCACCTTCCTCTTGCACTTCTTCCTTGCCCATGTCCACAAAGTCTGTCTCATCCCCAGCCTCTGGTAATTCATCACTAACGTCTGCAGAAATTCCGTCTCCATGGACTTCATCCTGCGTGGGGTCTGGCATACTGGCCAAAAGTTCAGTTACAGTTAATTTTTGGGCACCCTCCACCAGGCTACCTCCAAATAATGTGTGCCATATTAGGAAAGAGATGCCCTTGCAAATACTGTAGATGAAGTGAAGGATTCCCATAAACAAGGTCCACAGGAAAGATGCAATAGCCATGACTATTTCCTTGATTGTCATCTTCTTGACCTGATAAAAATGACAAAATAACACATTGCAATAGTTGCACACAGCAATCATATTTTTATTCTTGTCCATGCCTAATTTCAATGATGCTTCCTACATGTTGAAGGTTTTCATTTTCATCACGTATAACAAATCAAAACAGCTATACTACATATGACGAAAACAACTCTCTAAAATACTAGATTGGGTCAGGAATTAAAATCCCTTAGTCTTCATATATGACACCAATGTGAATTTTCATTGAAACACAAGCTATTGGAGCTGATGAAATTACCTTGGAAGTATAGGTCTTAAAGTTTTATACACTACATTATGTTTGTTTTACAATGTATTTTGTTTTACTAGAAGAAAAATGATCATCTTCTTGTAATTAAACTGTGAAAATAGAATTGATGGTCACCTTTCGATACTGTCTTCTGAGGTTCTTGTAGGTGAACATCTTGAAGAAGTTTATCACATTGTTCATAAAGTCTCCAAATGCTGATGTTGCTTCAGCCTCAGAGGACCCATTCTCTGCCTCCTCGCCTTCTCCAGATCCCTCTCCTCCACCATCTTCATCATCATCCTCCGCCTTCTCTTCTTCTGGCTCTGAGATTTCTGCAGCGATCTGCATCTCAAAAATGGTGTCTTCACAGAAGTTGACAAAAAGCTCCATCTTCTCCGACTCACCACCTTCATTGACCACATCAAAGATGAATTGACGCTTGGATTCTTTAACCTGAGGCATCTCCCACTGTGCTTTATTGGTCTCACTAATCTCAAAGTAAATGCGCTCTATCTTCTTGCCTGCTCCCATAATCTCGATCTTGCCAAGGTAAGGCTTGAAGTAGTTGATAATACAATCTGCCAACTCCAAGAAGTTATGTAACCTCACGTCATGTGGGACATGCTCTGAAAGATTGGTTAGTAATACTGCCACATTAAAACCAATGTCTTTGGCTGGTTCCTGGAAGCGGTTGGCAAATTCTTCAAAGTTGATCATTTCGTTTTCATCAGCTTCGGAGCAGGAAAGAAGGAACTGGATTTCAGATGTAGTGTATTGTTTCTGGCTGTCCATTGCCTTTTGGAAATCTTTTTTGGATATGAGACCCCGGGGATCTGTCACATAATCTCTGCAATAAAAGAACATCATACATAAATAGTCACCAAGCAAATATAATGATTTTCTCTCTAGTGTCTGAAATACTAGGGTATGAACTACAGTGTCACTGCTTAGTCAATGATATTTGTATTGGCACAATATTTTTTTCCGCTTAATAATCAATACTCTACCTGAATGCATCAGAAGCCACAATATCTTTCAGCTTCAAGAACATGTCAAAGAATTTAAGAATCATTTCCACATTGCTAGAAGACTCTACAAGCATGTCCACCATCTGACGAGCAATTGTCCCATTGACCACATTACCTAGAGGGGATGAAATACATTCAGTAGATCAATGCCATGTTACATTAACAGTCACTACTAGTGTCACTTAATGACTTGTATTCACCATTGTCACTAGTGTCATCTGAGTATTATTCATTGTCATCACCATGAAGGAAGAAAATGCTAGTATCGAAGAAGACATTATGCATCATGACTAGTGTCATTCAGTGGAAAACATTATGCACCATTATCACACTAGTGTCATATAAAGACAGACATTTTCCACCATCACTAGTGTCGCTCAATGAAGGACATTCAGCCTCATCATAACACATTCTGTTTCATCATTTGTATTTCTCAGTGGAAAACTTCATTTGTCATCACCATCAGCTCTGTAATGTTACTTGGTGCATTTACCATCATTAGTGGCATCAGACAATGAAGGACATTTACATCATCACTAGTGTCAGTCAATGGAAGGCATTATCATTCTTCACTATTGTCACTCACAGGAAGATATTTTATGCTTTGGCTAATCTCACTCAATGGCAGACATTCTCTAACATTACTGATGTCACTCAGTGGCAACATTCTACAACATTACTGATGTCACTCAGTGGCAGACATTCTACAACATTACTGATGTCACTCAATGGCAGACATTCTCTAACATTACTGATGTCACTCAGTGGCAGACATTCTCCAACATTACTGATGTCACTCAATGGCAGACATTCTCCAACATTACTGATGTCACTCAATGGCAGACATTCTCCAACATTACTGATGTCACTCAATGGCATACATTCTCCAACATTACTGATGTCACTCAGTGGCAGACATTCTCCAACATTACTGATGTCACTCAATGGCAGACATTCTCCAACATTACTGATGTCACTCAATGGCAGACATTCTCCAACATTACTGATGTCACTCAGTGGCAGACATTCTCCAACATTACTGATGTCACTCAATGGCAGACATTCTCCAACATTACTGATGTCACTCAATGGCAGACATTCTCCAACATTACTGATGTCACTCAGTGGCAGACATTCTCCAACATTACTGATGTCACTCAATGGCAGACATTCTCCAACATTACTGATGTCACTCAATGGCAGACATTCTCCAACATTACTGATGTCACTCAGTGGCAGACATTCTCTAACATTACTGATGTCACTCAGTGGCAGACATTCTCCAACATTACTGATGTCACTCAATGGCAGACATTCTCCAACATTACTGATGTCACTCAATGGCAGACATTCTCCAACATTACTGATGTCACTCAATGGCAGACATTCTCCAACATTACTGATGTCACTCAGTGGCAGACATTCTCCAACATTACTGATGTCACTCAATGGCAGACATTCTCCAACATTACTGATGTCACTCAGTGGCAGACATTCTCCAACATTACTGATGTCACTCAGTGGCAGACATTCTCCAACATTACTGATGTCACTCAGTGGCAGACATTCTCTAACATTACTGATGTCACTCAGTGGCAGACATTCTCCAACATTACTGATGTCACTCAGTGGCAGACATTCTCTAACATTACTGATGTCACTCAGTGGCAGACATTCTCCAACATTACTGATGTCACTCAGTGGCAGACATTCTCCAACATTACTGATGTCACTCAGTGGCAGACATTCTCCAACATTACTGATGTCACTCATTGGCAGACATTCTCCAACATTACTGATGTCACTCAGTGGCAGACATTCTCCAACATTACTGATGTCACTCAATGGCAGACATTCTCCAACATTACTGATGTCACTCAATGGCAGACATTCTCCAACATTACTGATGTCACTCAGTGGCAGACATTCTCCAACATTACTGATGTCACTCAGTGGCAGACATTCTCCAACATTACTGATGTCACTCAGTGGCAGACATTCTCCAACATTACTGATGTCACTCAGTGGCAGACATTCTCCAACATTACTGATGTCACTCAGTGGCAGACATTCTCCAACATTACTGATGTCACTCAGTGGCAGACATTCTCCAACATTACTGATGTCACTCAGTGGCAGACATTCTCCAACATTACTGATGTCACTCAATGGCAGACATTCTCTAACATTACTGATGTCACTCAGTGGCAGACATTCTCCAACATTACTGATGTCACTCAGTGGCAGACATTCTCCAACATTACTGATGTCACTCAGTGGCAGACATTCTCCAACATTACTGATGTCACTCAGTGGCAGACATTCTCCAACATTACTGATGTCACTCAGTGGCAGACATTCTCCAACATTACTGATGTCACTCAGTGGCAGACATTCTCCAACATTACTGATGTCACTCAATGGCAGACATTCTCCAACATTACTGATGTCACTCAATGGCAGACATTCTCCAACATTACTGATGTCACTCAATGGCAGACATTCTCCAACATTACTGATGTCACTCAATGGCAGACATTCTCCAACATTACTGATGTCACTCAATGGCAGACATTCTCCAACATTACTGATGTCACTCAGTGGCAGACATTCTCCAACATTACTGATGTCACTCAATGGCAGACATTCTCCAACATTACTGATGTCACTCAATGGCAGACATTCTCCAACATTACTGATGTCACTCAATGGCAGACATTCTCCAACATTACTGATGTCACTCAGTGGCAGACATTCTCCAACATTACTGATGTCACTCAGTGGCAGACATTCTCCAACATTACTGATGTCACTCAGTGGCAGACATTCTCCAACATTACTGATGTCACTCAGTGGCAGACATTCTCCAACATTACTGATGTCACTCAGTGGCAGACATTCTCCAACATTACTGATGTCACTCAGTGGCAGACATTCTACAACATTACTGATGTCACTCAATGGCAGACATTCTCCAACATTACTGATGTCACTCAGTGGCAGACATTCTCCAACATTACTGATGTCACTCAATGGCAGACATTCTCCAACATTAATGATGTCACTCAATGGCAGACATTCTCCAACATTACTGATGTCACTCAGTGGCAGACATTCTCCAACATTACTGATGTCACTCAGTGGCAGACATTCTCCAACATTACTGATGTCACTCAATGGCAGACATTCTCCAACATTACTGATGTCACTCAATGGCAGACATTCTCCAACATTACTGATGTCACTCAGTGGCAGACATTCTCCAACATTACTGATGTCACTCAATGGCAGACATTCTCCAACATTACTGATGTCACTCAATGGCAGACATTCTCCAACATTACTGATGTCACTCAATGGCAGACATTCTCCAACATTACTGATGTCACTCAATGGCAGACATTCTCCAACATTACTGATGTCACTCAGTGGCAGACATTCTCCAACATTACTGATGTCACTCAGTGGCAGACATTCTCCAACATTACTGATGTCACTCAATGGCAGACATTCTCCAACATTACTGATGTCACTCAATGGCAGACATTCTCCAACATTACTGATGTCACTCAGTGGCAGACATTCTCCAACATTACTGATGTCACTCAGTGGCAGACATTCTCCAACATTACTGATGTCACTCAGTGGCAGACATATTACAACATTACTGATGTCACTCAATGGCAGACATTCTCCAACATTACTGATGTCACTCAGTGGCAGACATTCTCCAACATTACTGATGTCACTCAATGGCAGACATTCTCCAACATTACTGATGTCACTCAATGGCAGACATTCTCCAACATTACTGATGTCACTCAATGGCAGACATTCTCCAACATTACTGATGTCACTCAATGGCAGACATTCTCCAACATTACTGATGTCACTCAGTGGCAGACATTCTCCAACATTACTGATGTCACTCAGTGGCAGACATTCTCCAACATTACTGATGTCACTCAATGGCAGACATTCTCCAACATTACTGATGTCACTCAATGGCAGACATTCTCCAACATTACTGATGTCACTCAATGGCAGACATTCTCCAACATTACTGATGTCACTCAGTGGCAGACATTCTCCAACATTACTGATGTCACTCAGTGGCAGACATTCTCCAACATTACTGATGTCACTCAGTGGCAGACATATTACAACATTACTGATGTCACTCAATGGCAGACATTCTCCAACATTACTGATGTCACTCAGTGGCAGACATTCTCCAACATTACTGATGTCACTCAATGGCAGACATTCTCCAACATTACTGATGTCACTCAATGGCAGACATTCTCCAACATTACTGATGTCACTCAATGGCAGACATTCTCCAACATTACTGATGTCACTCAATGGCAGACATTCTCCAACATTACTGATGTCACTCAGTGGCAGACATTCTCCAACATTACTGATGTCACTCAGTGGCAGACATTCTCCAACATTACTGATGTCACTCAATGGCAGACATTCTCCAACATTACTGATGTCACTCAATGGCAGACATTCTCCAACATTACTGATGTCACTCAATGGCAGACATTCTCCAACATTACTGATGTCACTCAATGGCAGACATTCTCCAACATTACTGATGTCACTCAGTGGCAGACATTCTCCAACATTACTGATGTCACTCAGTGGCAGACATTCTCCAACATTACTGATGTCACTCAGTGGCAGACATTCTCCAACATTACTGATGTCACTCAGTGGCAGACATTCTCCAACATTAATGATGTCACTCAATGGCAGACATTCTCCAACATTACTGATGTCACTCAATGGCAGACATTCTCCAACATTACTGATGTCACTCAATGGCAGACATTCTCCAACATTACTGATGTCACTCAGTGGCAGACATTCTCCAACATTACTGATGTCACTCAGTGGCAGACATTCTCCAACATTACTGATGTCACTCAATGGCAGACATTCTCCAACATTACTGATGTCACTCAATGGCAGACATTCTCCAACATTACTGATGTCACTCAATGGCAGACATTCTCCAACATTACTGATGTCACTCAATGGCAGACATTCTCCAACATTACTGATGTCACTCAGTGGCAGACATTCTCCAACATTACTGATGTCACTCAATGGCAGACATTCTCCAACATTACTGATGTTATTCAATGAAAGACATTCCCCGTCATTACTATGTAATTCATTGGTAAACATTCCCCATCATAACTTACATCACTCAATGGAAGACTGTCTCTGTCATTCATAGAGTCACTCAATAAATTACATTCTTCATTACTACCTGGATGATTCAATTGAAGATATTTTTGAAAATCACTGGTGCTACTCGGAGACGACATCCACTGCAATGACTTGAGTCATTGGGGCTAATTTATAGTTGGACACATTTGCGTCCGGATTGTATGTAGGAAAAGATGCCCACAAAGCGTACTTCCTTGCATATGTTAAGTTGGACGTACCTCAGGATGTGTCCCGCTCAAAAACAGTAGCATTTGCACCAACGTGAGTCAGGCATAACAAGTGTGTATATTTACGCCCCTCAATAACATACAGACAGTATTAGCAGTAAATGCTGAAGTTGTATTACCCTATTTGTGCACAATTTAATAATGTTATGAAGTGCCTTTAAAAATCTATTGGGAATCTTCTTTCCTGCAGTAGTCCAAATGAAAACTCATGTCAATAGATGGCCGAGATATATATAATAGCCGCAACATTAACGATTTAAGCACTAGCAGGGAGAGGAGTCAATACACAATCAGCAGCGACTAGACAATGCTGCTGATCATCATCCCACCTCCTAACAAGCATATCTGGGGATGAGTCCATAAATAATTATGTCACAATTATGTGAACATGCCGTTACTGTCCTCTGCTTACACTTGACACTAATACACAAAAATCTAAATAAGGACATATTCGTATGCAAGGCATTCTTGGTATGTGTATGCATTACGGAAACGTGTATCTACACAAACAAAAATGACGAACATCCAATTCTAAATGAGCCCCATTGAATGGAAGACCACTATTACTGTTATTTAGCGGAAGACATTCCAAGTCACTAGTGTCACTTAATACTAACTGTTCTCCATTATTACTATTGTCACACAATGGAAGAGATTATCGAACATCACTAGTGTCACTAAATGGCATACATTCTCCACCGCCACTGAAGTCCCTCAATAGAACAAATTTCAGATCATTACTAGATTCAGTGTTTAAGTTAACTCATACATCACTCTGTGGAAGATATTAGTCCTCGTCACAACCACAGTCACTCAATGAAAGACACTTTCCACTTTTACTTATGACACTCAACGATGAATATTCTCAACCAATTCTTGTGCCACTCCTTGGGAGCACGGTGGCTCAGTGGTTAGCACTTCTGTCTCACAGCACTGGGGTCATGAGTTCAATTCCCGACCATGGCCTTTTCTGTGTGGAGTTTGTATGTTCATCCCGTGTTTGCGTGGGTTTCCTCCGGGTGCTCCGGTTTCCTCCCACACTCCAAAAACATATTAGTAGGTTAATTGGCTGCTAACAAATTGACCGTAGTCTGTGTGTGTGTTAGGGAATTTAGACTGTAAGCTCCAATGGGGCAGGGACTGATGTGAGTGAGTCCTCTGTACAGCACTGCGGAATTAGTGGCGCTATATAAATAAATGATGATGATGATGATATTATCATTAGTGTCACTCAATGGAAGACATTCTCCTTAATAATGTCATTCGGGATTAATGTGTCTGCAATATTCAATAGTGAATGACAATTATTCATATTGAGAAACACAATATATTATATGTTGTTCACCTTCAAGAAGAGAGAGCAGCATGACAACCATGTCTTTCTGCAGGTCCAATAGTTCCTTCAGCAGCCCAATCTGGCTGGAGTCCTAAGAAGAAGCAAACACCAACATACAAATCAGTGAGTATAACCCCAATAGTTTAATTGTCCGTGTGGACACTGTGACGTGTGCCAGAAGCGATAAAACAATATTTTAGACTGTGCAAAAAATATGTATCGATTAAAGAAATGTTATGAACCACAAACAAACAAAAATGCCTAAAAAAAACAACAACATAAACAATCAAACACTTATTGACAGACAACAATCTAATTTTGTTTTTCCAAATTACAGTACTACAATGTAGCAGAAATCAAGCATAGCAAGTTGTTGAGCTCTCAAAATTGGGTTACCTCTGCAATTTGGGGGAAACAGTCTGGAGATGACTGTAAAGAGCCAGTTAGCTTTGACAGACAGATCTTGCCCAATTAAACTGGCTTATTATTAGTCTGTCCCTGCCCAGCAAGGGCTTAGGGAAAGAACTTGTGGTACTGTGCAGTCATAGAGAACCGGGGCTAGAACCTGAGAATTCACAAAGCATTAAATCTATACATTAAAGCTCCCGATAGTCAAATCACCCTCCACGGTCAAGGTTGTTCAAACATTCGAAGAATGGCCATTTTGGAAAATATGCAATGGGCCGTAAGGTGACATATCTCCATCTTACCTCGGGGTAGAAGCGACTCCAAAAATGATCCTTGTGTGCAATGCAATAAAAAAAAAAACTATTTAAACACAACTAATGAGAACTATCTCAAGACACTATTATACAACGTCATTGAGCCCTTCACCTGCCTGTAGAAATGCAATATATTATAATTTGATGTGAATCACTTTAGATTTACACACCACTTTCAGTAAGACTAATAGGCTATCATTAAGATATCATCAACGTGTCCTCAATTAATTTTAGAAATCTCTAGAGCCTGGCAGTTATCATTGTGCATAGCTAGAACACAACTCCATGTACAATGTCGGGGCATCCACAATAATCTTTATAAGGTCTACATGACTTCCTGTTAAATCCAACATGACTAGACAATGCCTTGTCATCATTCATAGGACACAGTGTAGACAGTGATTATATGCTCTTCTTTCCATATTTAACTGCACAGATAATTCCTGTGCCTCCTTTCACTGGGACAATGTTAAGCCTTGCATTTGTAATTTGACTTTTCAGTAAAAGATGAAGATATTTCAGTTTAGTTTGCACTGATACTAATGTAGAACATGGCAGGGTTACAAGCCAATCCCTGGGCTTTCCAGACAAGCTCTGCACCACAGCAAACATGAATTAAATGTGCAAATTGTATTTTAAGTTGGTCACGTGATTGAGTTTGCTGTATATTTTAATATGTGTGGAGCTCTTGATATAGGTCTAGTAAATCAACTATTTAGTCTTGTTATGGACAGACTTATGTAAACAATGGTGTAACCTGTTTTGTTGTGCATTGACAAATTAATTTTAACACCTATACCTCACTCTGCGTTACCTCAAAGAACCCCGTCACAGGCAAAACAGTCTATACAATGTCTGTACTACCATAATGCAAGATAAGTGTCTGAGGAAACTTAGTGAACCCTATTATCCAAATAGAAGTATTGAGAGAACACTATGACACTCTTTTTACTCACTACAATGGAGTTGTTTATTAGTTCAGAACTGTTCTAAACCACTGTAGATTGTTGATTTAGAAATCATGTGTTTCCAATGCATATTGTTGTTCTATTACTGACTTTAACGTCACCCACTCACAGACAAAACTATTTTAATAACCTCAGCACGTCTTCATAACTGAACAGCAATTTCTATGAAGAGTTCAGACAAGGTAGCAAACTTTTTTCCCCTCTAAACTTAGCTTAATTACAGAACATTACACCCTCAGGAACTATCAACTGCAAAGATGAACTGCACACCAGCGTTGGAAGGGTTAAGGATGAAGGGGGTGAGAAAAGGCAGTTTAACATGTCCCCACTTTCCCTCCCTCTCCAGCCCAGACATTGTGCCACAGTAAAAGATGCTGCGTGGAACAGACAGACAGGTATCATGTGAGGGGAGGAGAAGGAGGGAGAGATGTGGTATCCAGTGGCTAACTATCCGCGGGATCCATGTGTTGCAGGATGCATACATCTGTTTGTATGTAACTGACATGAGTACCTATGTGTACACTAGTCCTGTATGTAAATGCAGCTTATGATGAGGGACTATCAGATTTGATCTACCATGAATGGTACAGTTTAGGGGCACATGGCATGTGGACTATTGTTCAGGCAGGACTCCCCAAACATTGTGATTGTACAGTGGTAGACTAGAGTTCACCGAAAGGTATCACAAATTTTGACATTACTCAGATACTCTGTCTCTCCTCTTCCTTCCTCCCCCCTGTGACCGACAAATGTCAAGAGCCGCCAATTCACAAGAAAAGCAAATAGACCACCCCAAGAAAGCGGGCGGAGGCCACAAAACTCTGTACTGTCACACGGCTGCTGGCAAAACATGGGGGGGGGGGAATGGGCAAGAGTGGGATGATTGGAAGGAGAGACAGCAGATTGGAGATTAAAGAGGAGACAAAACAGAGGTAAAGATTAGGAGGGGCAGAGAGACTGGAGAAAAACAATAGACAGTGCAATAACTACAGAGTCACTGATGATAACTAACCACAAGGAATAAACCCTACCTATTCACTTGTTAATGGCTCTGCAAGCACTAATATATCCCATGTAGGGACAGATTTGTCAAACCTTTTGAAAAAGGAGCCAATTAGATTCTAGCCAATCAGATTATAGCTATCATTTATGGAGCACATTCTAGAAAATGATAGCTAGAATCTGATTGGTAGCTATGGGCAACACCTTAACCTTTCCTTTTTAGAAGGTTTGAAAATTTTACCCCTGTTTGTCTTCATGTATGAAAACTAAATACAGGATTGCTTTCTTGCATGTTCCCTAGCTAATCGCTTGAGCAGGAGCGAAAAAGTGCTTTGCGGGGCCCCATACAAAATCTGGATAGGGGCACAGCAATGTCGTTCTTACCTCCTGGGCCCCCTGCTCTGCTCTCTATAACTTCACCAGGGCTTGCATAAATAATGCATAATTCGTTCCCCTTTACTCAAAATAATAAGTGTCTTTGCATTTTGACTCGCACTGCCCATAAAATAAAAAAAAACATTCTTCAGAGCCCCCATCCCCTCCCCCGAAAAAAAAGATATATAAAAATAACCAGGATAGACTATGTTAGGTGAAATTGGAAAAACCTCCAATATATGAACTTTACTTATTAAAATATTAAATAACCTCTGTCATGGAGCAGCTGATATAGGTTGTACTTTCTGGATTCCTATCACTTAAGAGCACTACCTCTACAGGCACGTTACAAGTACAAAGTGGTTTGTGTAACAGGAATCTAAAGATCCCATTGAACAATATGGCCATTAAAGGAGCACGTCAAGGGCGCGTTTCACCGACTGAAAAAACGAAGGAGCACAAAACACCTCTGTAGTACTAACCGAGACAGGAACACCCTGGGCATCTCACAGCTGTGGGCTAAACAAATTATGACAAAATTGTCACCTATCACTGATCTAGGCAATCACTATTCATGGGAATGCATCTTATCGGATTATTGGAGACTAGTGACATCACTGAGGAACACAGTCACTAATTTCTGCTGACCTGATCCGCTGTATGTTGGCTCAGCCCACAAAATGACTTCCTCCACTGAGTATAGATTATGGGTTCACTAGAAGTCAAGCCACCTGACAAATTATTTTTAAGACTGGCACAAACACAGACTCTTAAGGGGAGATTCAATTAGCTGCGAAGTTCCTGAGAACATCGCGTCTACGCATTTTTGACACTGCTACGGTAAAAATATCCGCCCATCTCTCCTGGCACCTCTATGGAACGCGTACAAAAGTGAGAGGATGATTCTGTAAAAATATTCACCAGAGTGTCTCCGTAATGCCCACGAGACGTTTGGCGGCTAATTGAATCTGCCCCTTAAACTTAGTGTGTGTGAACATGGATTGAAATATTTCCCAAAATATTCCCAGCCTAAGGACTAGTCTTCAGAGAAAAAGAGACAAAAAAAGGTTGAAAGCAAACTAGATTAAATAAGGAGGTGGATAGCGTGAATACAAAGTGAGAACACAGACAGACACGGAGAAGGGCAGGGTGCACGTCTAGCCGAAACACTTTCAGGAAATGCAACTGTGCCACAGAGATATATTCTTACGCCATTTCGTAGTCCTCCGTTTTGGGGCATCTGTTACATATTAGAATAAAAGTATTATTCAGAATCACTTCATACAAAACATCATTTTACTTCTGCCTAATCCTGACTCAGTGACTAATCCTAAATCACAACTCAAGAGTGGCCTACTGATTTGGAAGACACTCAATTTTATTTCTGTCATTTCATTTTTAATACTGATCATCTCACACTGTGTATGAATCAGTGTACAGTCATGAGTGAATTGACCCCCGAATACAAAAAATGACAGCAATCTGGGAAAAGACACTGACGAACATACAATACTTGAAGATTTCTCTGCACACTCGCACTAACATTCACACATTGAATTGTACTGTAACACTCACAACCCTTGATAATTACACACGGCAAATATGAGCGTGGTTCATGGCTCACACATTTCTCCTGTTTTAAGTATATGTTGGTAGTCTGAACACCAATAAAAGATGTCACCCAACTAGGCCTACGACGTTTTCATGTAAGCTAAGGATCACAAAAAAGTTTGTGATGGCTCCTTCCAGTTGGCAAAACACTATACTAAACATCAAAGAAAATTTAGTTAGAGTGCGTGCAAAATTCAGGTACCCTTGAAATGAAGGTGACCATACACTCATACACTGAATTTGCACACTGAAAAGACACATATAATAATAATAATCTAACATGCTACAGTAATGATGATTCATTTAGCATAAGGGTTAATTCTCGTCAGCTATGTGTGCTTTAATAAAGCTTAGAAAGTAAGAACACTGTGTTGGGTCTAATTCTACATGACCTATCTGTCACAGTGCTGGGACTAGGTTTATCCATATGGGGTAACAATGCTTATTATATGAGGGATGAGAGAGGCGCAGGCTCCAGTCATTCGGAGGTGGAATGTCAGGTGATTGGACCTAGAGATGTGAATGGGGCTGCAGTTCTGGACGCAGGAATTGTGCTTACCTGGGCTAGTTTCATCATCATATGGGCAAAGACATGCAGGAAACCAACCACCGCATCCCAAAGACGACTGTGAGCCAGACTCTGCTGGTTACCAGTGCAGGGACCCTGGGGAAAGAGAGGGTAAAGTGGATTTACTTATAGGGTCACTAAACCTAAATCACAAGTTGCCTCACCATAGAGAACAGATTAATAATGATATACAGTATATGTTTGTTCTAGCCAGGGTTTACCAAATCCAGTTCTCCGGGAACCAGTTCAGGTTTTCCATATCTCCTTGCTGGAGCACAGGTGTATTCATTACTGACTGACACATTGTAACAGATCCACAGGTGATCTTAATTATTGTGACCTGGAAAACCTGCACTGTTAGGGGGCTCTGAAGACTGGGTTTGGGAAATACTGACCTAAGCCATGTAATCAATGTAGCAGAAGACATACATACCAATAAATGCAGAGAAATTAGCATATATAGTACAACCACCAGAACAGATATGTATTTTACACTAGAATGTGTTTTGCAAGCAGACCGGTATTAAGTGTGCTATTGAGAATTGCTTACTGGACTTTTTACAGAGTGGGTTTTTTGGATTGACCAAAGTCCATGGCAAAGGTTTTCAATTTTAAGTATCATACTATCCTTTAAACAGACATGACAGAAATTCCCTACTTTGAATTTATGGAGGAGAATTCTGGTTAAGTGCACAGTACAAAGAAGGTGAAGGTTGGAGTGATGACATTTTCTTGGTCAATAATGTCAATGGCAGAGAAGTCTACAGAAGCCAAGTGTTCTAATATTTATGCCGTAAAAGCAGGGTCCTTAAAGGTTCCACCTTCTGGAGATTTAAGGCCTTAGATTTACCTATGTATTCTGGCTTGATGTGAAGATTTCAATGGTAGCATATAATCTATTTAAATGCAGTTCATTGTTACCTGGATATACTCTGTTAGGCTGTTGAACACTTGCTTTGCCACAGACATGGCCTTGGAAAAATTCCTTTTGCCCTGGTCATCAATGATATCCTTTCCAGAATAATACCAGTAGAAGTCACTGATGGATTCCTGGGATGGGATTATTTGAAGAATGAGTGGTTAGACTTCGGTTCATAGAGTACATTAGATAATACTGAGGAGAAGGGTCTGTGGATTTCGCATCGGAATGTTACCTGTAGTCGCAGGAGGTAGTCCACTGTGCAGATGATAATGTTGATGGTGGTGGTGTTTCCAGTCTGGGTACGCAGGTAGTTTTGGAAATCTGCAAAAGGAGTATGTGTTTTGATCAAGTAGAGGTCAGACGATAACAGGTCTACTATCTATTAAGCATTTGGAGCCTAACTCAAATAGAATCACAAGAGAATGTCTCCCGAAAATGAAAGGCAAAGGGGTATTCAATTATTAGCATTAACGGGGAAAAACGAGCGCTCAAAAAATCTTAGCGTTAATACGGTAATTACTCGCTCAATTTCAGCTCGCAGCTCCCTGAGCTGAAATTCCGCGAGTAAACTACCGTATTAACGCTTTTCTCACGCAATATTACCGGTAATATTTTTTGAGCTCTCGTTTTTTACCGTTAACGCTAACAATTGAATACCCCCCAAAGAACATTATTTAAAGTGGAGGCTTTAAATAATCTGACATGCCATGGAAAAGCAGGGAATTCTCCTTGAGTGTTGAGGTTCAGACGTCACATCGATTGTGAATACTCTGCATCAGGAATAAAATATTGTATCCAGATTGGTAACCCCTAGTCTTGTAGAGCCCAAGGAAACTTCTGCCCATCCTATGTTGCATGGCAGCACTTATTCCTCATCTCGACCCTAATTCATTAAGGATCTTAACTTAAGAAACTTCTTATTTCAGTCTCCTGGACAAAACCATGTTACAATGCAAGGGGTGCAAATTAGTATTCTGTTTTGGACATAAGTTAAATACTGACTGTTTTTTAATGTAGCACACAGATACTTGATAGCTTATTTGTACACTGAAATTTAAAGTTGATATTTGTGTGCTACATGAAAAAACAGTCAGTATTTAACTTATGTGCAAAACAGAAAACTCATTTGCACCCCTTGCATTGTAACATGGTTTTGTCCAGGAGACTGAAATAAGAAGCTTCTTAAGTTAAGATCCTTAATGAATCAGGCCCCTCGTTCTGATCTCAACACAACCGACTTGCAAAGAATGATTTATTCCAGGATCTACCAAACACAGGGTTGTGTTCTCGTTCACTTTGGCGCTTAGATACTAAACATTATTTTATGCCAGAATAAGTCGCCTTGTTTCGTACCGTTATTGTGTCCCTCACAAAGCAGCTGAAGGAAGCGGAAGAGATCCTGGGTGAACTGATCATCAGCCATCACTTTCTCTCCTGGTGTTGGTAAGAACAGAAAGTGGGGGAAATCAGAGGGACGAAAATAAGGATAACTGAGAGAAAGGAGGAGGCTAGGAGTAGGAAAATCTTGAGAGAAGAAATATAGAGAGCATTGAAAGAGAGACAGAAGTATGCAAATTATTAAAGAGAAAGTCTAGCAGCAGTAGGGGAAGAAGAGTCGGGACACAAAAAGTAGGAGAAAGTAAAAAGAAAAAGAAGGAAAAGTAAGAAAGTAGAAAGTACGACAAAAGGCAAAGTTGGAATTGGAAAGAAAGTGAATTGGAAAGAAAGATGGTGATCTAATGTAGGGAATAGTACAGTATAGAAAGGGTTGAAAGAGATAAACAAGAACATACAAACATACATAACAAAATTAGAGTGATAGTTAAACAGATAACAACAAACAACAAAATACAATAGCTGGTACAGTAGGTGTGTTATAGTCTTGGTGAGAATCACTCCGAGAGCAAATATTAGTTTCTTCCCAAACTCAATACACTACAAAACAGCAAAAACAGAGTTCATGCATTTACAAGGCCAGCAGGTGGTCAAGAAACAGGTGATCTCACAGACTACCCTGCCTTAGTACAGTCTGTCAACAAGACGTCTTCTAGACATAAAGCAAGGCAAGGGGACCTCAGGTGTTCAAAAACAAAGAATACAACATATTTTCTGCTACTGCTGGAATCTCAAGTTATACAGAAGCATTTGCTGGGAACAGCTTGTGAGAAGCCCAAACACGGAAGACCTAGGTTAAATTTTTGGAGGTCTGATTTTCTGTAAGGTCACCTGGAAATAACTTATTGGTGAACGTTGACACCCGGAGGCTCAGGGGTGAGTTAGTAAATGATTAGTTAGGGAAGTAAGAGGAACTCTGTGCAGGGGAATTAGTTGTGATGGAATTTGCTGAGCTGACTCAACCCAACTAAACCCTCAGTGTCAGGCCAAAAATAATCATTATAGAAATATGGTATATAAGTGTACACACAAAACTCTACACAATGAGTTAATAGGGACATCAGCCCTATAGAACAGAACATATTATTCTATATAACTGCATAAGAGTGATCTAAATTGATATCACTGCCAGAGTTGAGAACTGGTTCATAGGTTTATGAATGTCTGAAATTCAATGTAAAATGAAATATGTCCCCTTGGAGGTCAGGTGTATGATTACTGTACTCTAGGTGAGATCCTACTAGTGATGTATAGAGTGGTATCTCTTGCTCTCAATGTATTGGAGAACTGGTAGATATTCCTTATCACTATACTCTAGGTGAGATACTACCAGTGATGTACAGCTAACGCTCTATGTCTTGGAGATCTAGGGCCTGATGCTAAATTGGACGTATGCCTGTTTGCGAGTGTACGTTCTGAAAATGTGCACTGCGCATGCCCACAAAGAGAGCACACGCATATACTGGTCTGCAGAGTGGTGCCCATCTGGCACTCGCTCCTCATTTCGACTAGACGGAAGGAGCAGTCTAACATTGGCCCTCGTACAGTAAGGGCGTTCACGCAGATGCGATTGAGGAAGACCAGCACGTAGACGCATCTACGTCTGTCATGAGCCGCATCTTTTGCACCTGTTGAGCATTGCTGAACATACACGCTGATGATGATAATGACAGTTGCCAGCACTAGTTAGCCGCTTCTGATTGGCTGATTGTGGATTTACCATATATCATAGAATGTTGGGGACATATTTTAAAAATATTTTTTTTGCCACTTACATTCTAATGCCAGATGGAATATTATATGCTGGATTATATCAATTTAATTAAATGTTGATGTTTTTTTTTGTGCTTATGACCTAGTTCTGTGTATGTGTTTGTGTGACATAATCCTGGCACATCTTGAGATGCCTACAACTCAGCCTATGGGCACGAATACACTATTTTTAGGGGCAGCTTTTTTTCCAGCTTACATTACGCCCAACATGCTTCCAACATAGCATCAGGTCCCTGAAGTGTATAACTGAATATTCTCATCAGATGTAGGTAGTAATCCATATGACAATAATTTTAATTTTTTTAAGGTGGGTTCAGTCAGCTCAGGGAAAAGGGGGGGCGACAGTGACTGGTTAGTAGAAGCATCGGTGGAGTGAGGTTTAAATGAACATTTACCCTGTTCACGGTTGATGACTGGGAACCAAGGAGGTCAGGGAATGAGAGAGGCAGGCAGGAAAAGGAGGGGGGCACAACCACATGTCAGGGAACAGGAAGGAAAATGTGAATATCATTATTTCAAACACATTAATCGGATGGCGTCAAAAATAAAACAACAGTCCCCATCCCAGTCCCCCAAAACAGAAACAGGTAGAGAAAGAGAAAAACATAGTTTGTACTATAAAACATATAATTATTTTCTGTGTGTTTAGAGATGATGTGATTAGAAGAGAGATGGAAAGGTTGGAAAAACAAAGGCCAGATATAGATGAAAACCACATTACAGAACATTACGCGTATAATGAAGCTTTTGATACAATAGTGGCTTATACAAGGAAATGGGTATACAGAAATAAATGGAACGAACCATCAGCTATAAACATACCAATTAAACATAAAAAGATATATTGTATATAAGAGGAACCAATAAAATTCATAAGTATGTATGTAAAAGTCCTGTGATCTTTTAAAAACTGAAAGCATTTAACTTAATTAGAACTGGATTAAGACCCCCAACGAGCCTTAGACAGGATACTGGTTTGGATCCCCTTCTACAGCATGGATCCGGGCCCCTCAGAGCTCACTGGGCCCATACGGGTGCCTAAGATGCCTAGTGGATTGTCCAACTCTGGACAATAAGACTATAATTATGGTGGGCACACTATTTATATGCACACCAGGGAGTAGATTTGCTGATGCTATCGTTCTAGAAAATGATAGCTATAATCTGTTACTATGGCAACGCCTCCGCTTTTCCTTTTTAGAAATTTTAGTAAATCTACCACTAAATGTCCGGACTATAAGACTACTGAAAAACACAGAACCTCTAGGAGCCTAAATTGGATTATTACAAAGGAAAATAGATGACAGTTACATGATATGTCCAATGTCTTTAATTCACTCATGGACAGGAATAGTAAATTTATATGTGTGGCTATTACAAGACAGGTTTTCACATTGGATTCACTTAATAATTTAGGTTACACTAACGTTATTGAATAAACATGCTCTATGCAGTGCTGCATTATATAGTTAACGCTCTCTCTCTGTCTATATATGTAGAATAATAACATTAGTAGGGTCAGACCACGAGTTGCCAAGTGAACAAGCACTTAAAATTACATTATTTCTATAATATTTTCTAAAATTGCAATTTTTATATAGTATTTACAGAATTTATACATTTCTAAAACTACATTATTGATATAATATTTCTAAATAGCCACATCTTGCTGTCTAGCAAGAAGCTACATTATATTGAAGCCATTTCTTAACGCCAAGTAATAGTTCTGGCGGAATTGTAATGCAAAACGGAATCCTCATGTCAGATTCCTGATATTACTCACTTGTCCCGTCCTCAGTCACCATGCCAAGTCCTTCTGCCTTATTCTGGCGCTCAAAGGCGTTCAGGTCCAAAACGCTGCTCAAAAAAAACATTGCACGGTTATCAAATCTAGATTAAACTGTTACTACAATCATGCAACAGATGGGTAGCTGTAGCAGGCTTCCTTAAAAATGAACATTTTTTCTAAATGCATTATAAAAGTCTCCGGAGATCATTAACCTTGAAATTAATTCAGCTATGAAACAATAGACATTTATCTTTGGCAAAGTATATCTAGAAGCGTCTTCACCTGCAGGTCTGCATTAAGGCCTGCACACTCTGGAAAAAGCCAACTTCCCTCTTGTCCTTTAGATAGTCCAGCATTTTCTGCAGAAGTAATGAAAAATGGGAAAAATAAGAACTTTAAAATCAGATTATTAAAACCCTGGTTGACAATCATCATTTGTCTACAAATGTCCATTAGTTATTTTACTTTATTTTATTTTTTTAATCTTGTGTTTTTCTGGAGAAACATATTTTTTGTTTCCCACTTTTTACATTTCTATTTTGCTATTTCTATTTATTTTGATATGTTTATCTCTGCCATCACAGACCTCTGGGTGTTTTTTTATGTTCAAAATATTACTGTAAGATTGTTTGACCTGGCAATAAATTTAAAAAAATATAATAAAATCAGATTATTTTCATATTTCACACCACTTTCTGTCCTGGAGCAACACAGTGTGATAGTGGTTAGCATTACTGGCTCCAAATACCGGGGTCATGAGTCCAGTTCCAACCACTGTCCTATTTGTGTGGAGTTTGCATGTTCTCCCTGTGTTTCTCAGGCAGCTCCAGTCCAAATACATACTGGTAAGTTAATTGGCTTCAGCCAAAACAGACCCTGCAGTAGTGTGTGCGTGTGCGTAAGGAAATTCAGATTTTACGATCCATTGGGCAGGGACTAATATAAATGATTACATATCCTCAATACAGCACGGTGTAATATGATTGGTGCTGTATATAAACAATAATATTGAGTTTAACTCATACTTGCCAACACTCCCTGAATGTCAGGGAGACTCCCTGAAATAGGGGTGATCTCCCTCACTCCCTGAAGAGTCTGGCATTCTCCCTGATGCTGAGCCAGTACAAGACGTGGTTGGCTTCGCCATCTGTGGCATGATGACACAGTTCAGAAATTGTGTCCTATGTCCATGTATTGATGACTATGGAGGTGGCCATTTTCATGGAGACCAAGATTTAATCAAAGACTGACAGGTAAGACAACATGACTTCAGTAATGGAGACAGAAATGTAAAAGACACTTCAGTCTCTAGAGATTCATTAGCTGCTTTTCTTTAACGCATAGTTGCCTACTCCTCCAGAATGTCCGGGAGACTCCTGCATTTCTGGGAGACCTCCCGGGAGAGCAGGGCAACCTCCTGGTTCTCAACCTCGCAGTAGATAAGTGGCAAGGGACGGGGCTTAATGACACAAATATCGTGTCATCTTAGTACCGCGAATCGTCAAGCCCCGACCTAAATGCCCACCTCCCCTGGGATCTCCCTGAAGCCAACGAGGAAAAGTTGGCAAGTATGGGTTAACTTCCGCACCAGCAACTTTACAATTAACGACACTTGTAAATAAGTGTTTACTATCCCCGATTCCAGACTACTACACTACCTCATAGGGGGGGGGGGATTCAATAAGCTGTAAAGTGTCTCCAGAATGTCTGTGAGACACTTTGCACCAGATATTTTTACCGTAATTGCCGGCAACGCGCGAAGCGGGATGTCCGTGTGCCACATCGCCGGCCATTGAATTCCCCCATAGTGTTTATTTCAATACTGTATAAAACTGAGTTGAATATTTTGAGAAACGCTTTATTTGGACTCATTTCGTATTTCAGGACAAACATTTGGGAGATCTTCTTTTCAGGTCTAAGTGGTACCGACTTACACATTCACAACATAGAAGAATATTGGATCTTAGCTGACTATCTCTCTTATAAGACAAATGTTAAGCACACACGTAACAGAATATTGGTTCCCATTAACAATATTGTTCATTACTGTCCACCTGGCGTCATCCTATATGAGAAGAAATGAAGCAGTAATTCAATTTCCAAAGCCTTGTAGGTCAGGCCCAAGTAAGCTGGGAACCTCTGTTCAATCCAAATAGACAGACATTTGCTGATACTTTACCTGCTGAACTTCACAGTTACCCCCATTAAGGATGGAAATTCCCAGCTTGAGGGTGGAGGAAACCATGGACCCTGGTTCACCTAAAAGACAGAATTGCTCATGAGTAGAGTAAAATGGAGACCTGAGCCAACACAGAAAAATATCCACTGGACTTGAAAGCCAGACCTAATTTTTATACAACTGTATGAATGTTCCTTTCTCACCTTTACATGCACTAATCATCTGCAAGACCATCTCAGCAGCTCCACGATTATGGAGACGTGACTGCTGGTACAATAACTTCTGCTTTTCCATCTCTTTCTCCTGCGGGCAGAGAAGACAATTGGTTCATAGGGATGTGGGAGAAGACAAACCTTATGACTTGGTGAATAACTTGTTTGTACAATTAGTTATTACAATGAGATTGAACGGCACCTGGTATCACAAGGTTGAGTCATCAAGACCTATAGTAAGCTTTAAAGAACGTATGCATTAAGCAATAGATTAAATCACTTATGACTGAGTTATCGGATAAAGTGGAAATGCTAACATTGATCTAGTAAGGTCTTTTTATAGCCATATCATGTCAAAAGTTGATAAAAACAAGAGAAGGGCATAAGAAACAGGAGGAGAATAACAACAGTGGGTGAAGCCTCAAAATATGCTGTACTTAGAAGGGTGGAAAGGAAGGACTGTGCCTAAAGGAATAGGACAGAGTAGAACCTACTTCAAATGTAAGTTCAACTTCTTCTTCTTCACCCTCGGAAGCTTCTCCTTCTTCCTCCATGTGACAACTCTGCGGGGATCAAGAAGATAATTATGATATAGAGATAGTCAAGTAATGAATATTAACACTATATCCTTGGTGAGACCTTACCACTAATGTATACAAGGATATCAATATCTTGCAGATCTTTAGGGTAGAACTGAACAGTGTACTCTAGACACTATCCTACCAGTACTATATAAAGTTATATAACTATCTCCAGGACCTCCGGGAGATCTGGTATATAGAAGGACCCCCTAAGTTCCTCAGCATATGTAATTTATCTTTCATATTTGATACATTGCATTGAATAACTTACCTTTGCCATGATATCCGCATATGCCATATATAAGTAGTCTTCATCCAGTTTACTGAAATGGAATGATTGTTGTCAGGAGTTTAGAATTTGGAATGTCTTCATTTCAATGAGAAAATAATGAGATGATATTCCGCTGGATGTCCTATAACGGCACTCACCTTTTCTCTGTCAAGGCGGTTCTACTGAAATGAAGGATTAGTTGGTGCAATGGGTCTGGCTTTTTCTCTTCTTCCTCTTCCTCTTCCTCTCCCATCTCACCGGATTTCTAAGGAATAAACAACCAAGATTTTCTATTACATAGTAAATTCCACCTATTTATCCATTGAATACTAACGATTTTCCGTGTCGATTTGCCTATCCTCATCTGCCCTGTACCAATATTCATAACAACTGGGAAAGTCTATAAACTATTTTCTCTGGCAGCTGCTGTCCTAGACGTACATTTGTTTTTTCGGGGTAACATGACAAAAGATAGAAATATATTAATTATTATGCATCGTTATCTCCAATGCCAACTGTTTAACATCAATATACCCATGATATATTGTGACAATCACATTGGCGCTATGTAACTAGTGATATCCTGTATTACATACTGCCTTTATTTTGATCAGTTTCTAAAGATTTATCTCTTTGTTACTCACAGCCAAGTCGTCGATCATCCTGTCTTCAAAGTCATGTTCCTCGCTCATTATCCAGGCGTGTTTGTATCCCTCCAGGAACATGTTACAAGCACGGTGCCTGTAAAGCAGTAACACGGATATGGCTTGTAGTTACCAATTTAACAAGGTGTCAAGTTAGAGTATAATAGTTTGTGATAAGTAGTGCAGTAATTAATAGCATTTCCTTTAGGTGCAAATTGACACTGAACTACAACCTATCAGTAGATATTTGTCTAATGCACATTATAATTTGGTGCAAATTGTTATTACAATGTTAGTAAATGAGCCCTAATTCTGGTTTATTTTGGACAAATGGAGTGATTCCGAGGACAAATGTTTTTTATTTATTTTTATTTTTGGTGGTGAGTGATTATATAACTTTTCACTTTACACATTACCTTTATCACAGTAACAATCTAGACCAGAATAAATACATACTGGTCTAACATTTGTGGACAAATATCATTAGGTAATTGAAATCAGCTTACTAGGCATAGTCCATACAACTAGGAAAAAACCCTAAGCATAACTATATCATAGAGACACTACTGTACTGACAAAACTGGTTTGCCTGTTTAAATTTTGAGTGTTTATTTTAGGTTGGAGGCCTGTACTATGGAGCTCCATCATAACTTCTGAATATGTGTGCCCCAGAAAAAATAACACTATAATGTATTGCTTCTGCTTGAGGTCCACAGCAATAATTGCCCTAGATCTCTACAAACCGAATGGCCGGGTACATCGTTCTTATCACATGTCATCATCATCATCACCATTTATTTATATAGCGCCACTGATTCCGCAGCGCTGTACAGAGAACTCACTCACATCAGTCGCTGCCCCATTGGAGCTTACAATCTAAATTCCCTAACACATACAAAGAGAGAGAGAAAGAGAGACTAGGGTCAATTTTCATAGCAGCCAATTAACCTATTAGTATGTTATTGGAGTGTGGGAGGAAACCGGAGCACCCGGAGGAAACCCACGCAAACACAGTGAGAACATACAAACTCCACACGGATAAGGCCATGGTCGGGAACTGAACTCATGACCCCAGCGCTGTGAGGCAGAAGTGCTAACCACTTAGCCACCGTGCTGCCCATATACATTTCATTAGTGCTCGTGGCCGTACTGTGCATTGTAATGGACCTCGTTGCAATGAGCTTATATGCAGATCTCGCATGCAATTATAACAGGGGAAAGAGGCCCTCATTACCTGCACAAAATTCACCTTTTTTTACGGCTGCACTGACTAAGAGCTTTGATATGGGCCTGCTGAATATAGTGGTATACTTGCTTGTTGTGACCAAGGGGTGTATATATACTAAACAGCGGGATTGAAAAAGTGGAGATATTGCCTATAGCAACCAGATTCTAGCTGTCATTTTGTACAATGTACTAAATATATGATCACTAGAATCTGATTGGTTGCTATAGGCAACATCGCCACTTTTTCAAACCCGCAGTTTAGTAAATCTAGCCCTAAGTGGAATAAAAAAAAATATAAGCTCAAAATGTTTCAGATATAGCTTCTATAAGTGTGTGAGTGATTGATGACTTGAGTAATACCTAATGCCTCAAGTGGTCTCAAAGAATCAAAGGTCATGGTTATTTTGTTAAGATTCAATCTGTCCTTAGGAAGTGGACATAAATAGTACTACAAAAGCACCTAATCCCGTTGGTATCTTATTACCTACCATCTGTTTATTATGTCGGGCAAACCAGGAGATTCATTTTTGTAGCACGCACCTGGGAAGGTTATACAATGGTGTCATCCGGAAACAAGCCACTACTGCTCGACGGCGTTGCTTGGAAAGGAGCTTGTGCCAAACAGCTTTCTTGGATTTAAAGGGGTGCTCCGTCTGGTGATACATGGGGGCGTTAGTCACAAGGCAGGAAGACCAAACAAAAACAGAATGAACAGAGGGTCAATGGGTCACTCGTCTAGCATTTTTACAGACCCTCAAAGCTACTCACCAGTTCCAGATGAAAGAGCACAGCAGACACCTCTTGCACGCGTTTCACGATCTTCTCTGGACTGTTGGAGTCCTCTGCTTTACCTGACATTTTATTATAAAGAGCCATCTGCCAGCGCATTGAGGAATTCTCACACTGAATTGGATGGAGAGATAGGATAAGAGATGTAAAGAGTAGGCAATTTCAGTCAGTCAGAAGACAACAAACAATGGAAGTGATGAAAGAGATGCAAAGAGAACATGAAGACTCACAATTGTTTTCTTGCATTTTGTGGATAGAAACATAAATATCTGGCATTTAATTGTGTCAGGAGAGTAAAATAATCTGCTATGGTGGGCTTTAACATGCATTAATACTGGTGAGGTCAAAGCAACAATAATTTGACCAATCCAGCATAAACAAATGAACACAAATATGCCACACACTGTACAATGCAATTTGTCAGTCACACTGCACAATTCGTGGCCAGCATACTGTCTGGTAGTTTTGCATAGGAATAACATTTATTTCATGTGAAGGCATTGGATATTGTTGTATACAAATCTCCTATATAACAGGGAAGAAGGAAATGAAAAGGTAATATGTATCCAACTATTATTATATATTCAATGGGGTCCTGTAATACTACATGTCACCATGTACCAACCTTGCCCTGCAGATGGAGATTATCCTGCAGGAATTCTCTGACTTCTTCATCAGTATCTTTCTGTAGAACAATAACAGAATACAGTTGATGAGTTCTAACAATGTATTAAGCTGGCTGAGATTCATTATTATTATCCTTTATTTGTTAGGCACCACAAGAGTTCTGCAGCGCCATACACAGCACAAATAAGTAGACTATACAGGGTGAAACAGGACTGAACAATAAACAAAAAATACCAATACTTCAGAAACTCCAAGCAGGCTAATGCAGTAAAGACAGAGCAGAAGTACAGGTACGGAGACTGGAGGGAAGAGGGCCCTGCTCATACGAGCTTACATCCTAAGGGAGGGTAAACAAGACAGGCACAAAGGGGAGCCAGTTGAAGCATGGGGGAGAGAAAACAGGGCCGGCAGGAGAGAGGGGAGAGCGAGCGGAGGAGATGAGGGGGTTAGGTGGATGGTTGGTAGGCTTTGAGGAACAGGTGAGTTTTAAGTGCCCGTTTGAAGGAGCACAGATTAGGAGAGAGACGGATGGAGTGAGGAAGAAGTCTTGGATTCTGGAGTGGGAAGAGGTGATCAGAGTGGAGGAGAGGCGACGGTCATTGGCCGAGCGCAGGGAGCGGGCAGGAGTGTGAATGGAGAGGAGGTTAGAGATATAGGGGCAGTAGACTGGGAGATAGCCTTGTAAGTCCACTGCCCCCTAAGTAATTCATCACTCGGATCAAGTGCCGGATGAGAATAGTGTGAAATATTTTTATTTACTGGTATGGGAAGCTGTCCAAGCAAATTACACTCACCAGTGCATAGCGTGTCTTGGCCAGCGTAATCAGCTCCTGGTCAGTGGGTGAACACATGTTCAGTCCAATCGGAAGCATCTTCTTCAGAGTAGCCACAATGAGCGAAGTTTGTACAGAGTAACGGTCCCCGCGGCGTTGCTTCTTCGTGCGCTCCTGGTCAGAGCCACCAGACTAAAGGGGGTAAAGGAAATTTAAATTGTCTAAACTTAGAGTAAAAAAAAACGCATTCTCTGGACAGACATGGTGCATGCAACTCAGCTATGTTGATTTCTCCAGCGGTGAACCTGAGGGAATCATCAATTGTCTTAACGTATCACCAACCAACACAGGCATCAGTCCACTCTGCAACCAGCCATCAGCCAGAACTTGCCAAGTGTATGTTCAGCTAATGTCAGCAAATACTCCGACTAAACAATTTCTGCCAAGTTCCAGCCAATATCAGAGCCCGCCAAGCAACACCCCATGATACCCAATCTACATGGGTATTCTGCAGTACATGGAACATGATAAAATACAAGACATATAGGCCTGTACATGAAATGTAACCTTCCAGAAAATAAATGTATATTTATTTATTAACTTAATTCCCGGCCCCAGTAAGATGATAGCCCCTCTTGTATCAATAATGCCATCATAATTAGTTTACAGGGGATGTGTTATGTCTTAGAAATTGACCATGACATTTTAGAACATCACATGACAATCTGTGAATTTCTCGTGTAGTAATCACTTGGGTGAAGACTCGCTCTTATATCATGTTCTTGTTGATAGATTAGTGATACCAATACTTGGAATATATATAGTTTCAACATTTAGTGTACAGGCAACAAATGAAGCAACACATATAGGGCCTAAGTCATTAAGGAACGTATCTCCCGGTTTTGTGCGTATCGTTCGCCAAAATTATTCTGCCCGTGCTCAGAACCCGATGATACGCAACAGAACGCAGCCACGTCAAAGTCAGCCTTAAGCGCCATCCACACTTACTACAACCTATGATTTCGGGGAGTGAACAGAGTGGGGAATGGACGGATACACGTAGGCAATGTACATTAAGGTTAACGTCAGGTTCAGACGCACGCAGAAGTATGCTGGCTTTCTGATGTGTCTCTTGCCCCAGGTAGAGGTCTAGTCTAAGTCATGAGTCCTAGCAATGTCAGTATCATATGCATGCTATAACATGTGTTTTCAATCAGGAACAACTGTAAAAATGTCTGTTAAAATTATATATATGTATATATATTTTTTTTTTTTTTCTATACGTACTTTTGATATTTTATATTACACATAGGCATTGTCCTGCAGTGTCTGGTCTAGTAGAGCAGAGTAAACCTACACCCATTGTCATCACCACACGTATCTTGAGGTCCGTTCCTTTTTGACTTCGGAAGTATGCAGAGCCAAGTTATGTGCAGTTTAAAACAAACGCACGATGCGCTCAGTATGCGTTAATGCCTTAATGACTCAGGCCCAAAATGTATACTGGGTATTTAACTTACAAAACCAACACTGACCCATTGAAAAGTAATGGATGGTGTTTTACTAGTTGACAAAATAAAACATAGAACAAACACATGTTACAGCTTGACCAGATGGAAATGAAACTGAGACGACATATTTTAGTTGCAATCCTAATAGATATTAATTTGAGATCGAAATACAGATGCACAGATGTGGGTGAGTAGATATGGGTACAAAAGCTATGGAGGAGGAAAACAAGTTATATGGATATGAAGGACCTACAGATTGTGGATGTAGACGAAGATGTAAATATACATGGATGCAGAGGAGGACAAACATTTATGGATATAGGAGGACATAAGGAGACAAAGATTTGGACGTAGAGGAGGACATAAAGAATGTGAATGTGGAAGTGGACATAAGTTGCATAATTATGCAGGAGGACACCCAGGCATGGGTGTGTAGGTCAAGATACAATGTAAAGTAACAAATAAATATAAATGACATAGTTGCAAACACTTTAAAGTATATATGTATCTATATATATATATATATATATATATATATATATATATATATATATATATATATATATATATATGTCATGTTAATGTGGACCTTGATACACCACAAGCCCCACTATTAAATGTTTTAGTTTGTTTTTTTCGTTAAAATGTCATCTTTGGCCTTTCAAACACTCCCTTTTCAGTAAATGTGAAGTTATAAAGTTAACACAATCATGATAGATAGTGAAGACTGTATCCAATATACAGAACTAGAGGAATTGTTCTGTTCAGATGGTCAATGAAGAAGGATATGAAGATGCAAGGATAAACGTTAACATATATGGAGAAAGAAGAGAACCTGAAGATGTATAAATGAAGGGCAGGATGTGAAGATACATGACTGAAGAGGAGGGCATGAAGATACATGGATTAAGAGGAGAACATGAAGATACACGGATGAAGAGGAGAGCATGAAGATACATGGATTAAGAGGAGAACATGAAGATACACGGCTGAAGAGGAGGACATGAAGATACACGGATTAAGGGGAGAACATGAAGATACACGGATGAAGAGGAGAGCATGAAGATACACGGATGAAGAGGAGAGCATGAAGATACACGGATGAAGAGTAGAGCATGAAGATACACAGATGAAGAGGAGAGCATGAAGATACACAGATGAAGAGGAGAGCATGAAGATACACAGATGAAGAGGAGGGCATGAAGATACACGGATGAAGAGGAGGCTATGAAAATACACGGATGAAGAGGAGAGCAAGAAGATACACGGATGAAGAGGAGGGCATGAAGATACACGGATGAAGAGTAGGACATGACGATACACGGATGAAGAGGAGGGCATGAAGGTACACGGCTGAAGAGGAGGGCATGAAGATACATGGCTGAAGAGGAGGACATGAAGATACATCGCTGAAGACGAGGGTATGAAGATACACGGATGAAGAGGAGAGCAGGAAGATGCACAGCTGAAGTGTAGGGCATGAAGGTACACGGCTGAAGTGGAGGGCATGAAGGTACACGGCTGAAGTGGAGGGCACGAAGGTACACGGCTGAAGAGGAGGGCATGAAGGTACACGGCTGAAGTGGAGGGCATGAAGGTACACGGCTGAAGTGGAGGGCACGAAGGTACACGGCTGAAGAGGAGGGCATGAAGATACACGGCTGAAGTGGAGGGCATGAAGGTACTTGGATGAAAAGGAGGGCATGAAGATACAAGGATGAAGAGGAGGGCATGAAGGTACACGGCTGAAGAGGTGGGCATGAAGGTACTTGGATGAAGAGGAGGGCATGAAGATACACGGCTGAAGAGGAGGACATGAAGACACATGGATGAAGAGGAGGGCATGAAGGTACACGGCTGAAAAGGAGAGCATGAAGATACACGGCTGAAGAGGAGGACATGAAGATACATGGCTGAAGAGGAGGACATGAAGACACATGGATGAAGAGGAGGGCTTGAAGGTACATGGATGAAGAGGAGGGCATGAAGGTACACGGCTGAAAAGGAGGGCATGAAGATACACGGCTGAAGAGGAGGGCATGAAGGTACACGGAAGAAGAGGAGGGCATGAAGGTACACAGATAATGAAGAGGACATGTAGATACATAGAAGAGGAGGAGGACATGTAGGTGCATGGATGAAGAGAAGGTCATGAAGACGCACACAGGAAGAGAAGGACATAAAATATGTATATTATAGAGTAAATATAGAAGAATACATTAGCATTTTTGGATACAGCAGAACATACATATAGATGGGTGACCTAATGATTTGCAGCTTTGGAGAAGGACCTATGTATGGAAGGGAAGGTAGATATAACATTGCACAGATTTGGAATATGTTACATAAAATTGACTGCAGAGAAGAATATAAAATTGAACATATAGGGCTTGATTCAGAGTGGAACTCAAGCGTAAGAGTAACTTGCGACTGGAAAAGTCACACACAAGAGCATACATATGTTCGCCGTATTGCATACGTATGCAGCCAGATCTGAATGAGTAGCAGACGTGTCCACTTGACAATACACCCCTCAGACAGCTACGTCCAACTTGTCAACATGTACAAAGATCTTTTATTTTATAGGTTACGAACGCAATTGCTATGAAGCACCATTAAAGCTTGAATAACCTAGCTAATACAGCAGGACAATGACATGTATCAATATTTTTTTTATGTTTGCTACAACTTGCTTGGAAAATCCTAATCTATGGCTGAGCGACTACTAAAGTCTCAATATGTATTGCAAATTTTTCGCAAACCTCTAATTACAAGCTAGTTTGGGTGGCATCATTCTAATCCCCTCCTTTCACCTGTCCCCGACCACCCACAAATAAAACACTTTTCCATTACTTCCCAGTCTAAGTCCGTACGCAATTGGTCAAACTGCTTGAACACAGCCTTACTGTACTTTGCGTATGTTAGAACACCCCTTCCCTGTTAAAAAAAAGTCGCAGGTCTGAATAGCCGCAGATGAGTATGTTTACTGTTTGAGGATGCACAGTGCAAAAACCCCTCAAAAATATGCTAAGCAAACGGGTGTACGTCCCACTCTCAACCAGGCCCATAATGCATGAAGAACGATGGCCATGACTGAGTCTCTAATGAAAACATGTCCAAGGTTTTAATGATGTGTCAGTGTTGAGAAGTACGTTAAGGACAGTTGGATTTTGTAAAAGACGTATAGATGACTGAACAAGAGAAAACACATTGGAGGTAAAGGACAAGATGTTCCAATTATGCATAAGGTGTTATGAAGAAGCAGGAATGTACAGATAGCAAATGCTTTTGGAGGTGGAGGTGAAAATGAATATCCAACGACATGGATGAGCACGGGCAAAACTGACTTAGACAATATCCTGCTGGAAATAAACTATAAACACAAACCAGATCCATAGGGAATCATCCTATTCACCATCTTGTACTTACTTCAACATCACATCACATAAACTGCAGAATCTTACCGCCAGATGCAGTCTACATGGTAGTTCGGGGAAGCGGTATACATTTAGGACTTGTTTGTACATATACCGCGTACCTTATGTTTGTAAAATGTGTTCTCCCTATTGTACAATGATCCTCAACATTCCGTTAATCAACTTGGCTTATTTATGGCTGCAAATGCTTTCAGTTCATAACCTTTTGTAATGGTACCAGACGGTAGAGATTTAAGCTGTTAGACATTTAAACAAAATGAGGAACATAACCTTAGTGGACAAATTAGATCTTAGCAGACCAGACACCGTGTTTGGTGTACTTGTAAGAAAATTTGTGTAACCCTACTATTGAATGTATGGAAGCATGGACTGTGTAGCATTTATATATACAAACTTTATGTACATGATAATGTTTCTGTGCGGGTTACATTTTGAAACAGAGGTGTGCAGACTACATATTTCTCTGATGTGTAAACTCTAGCAGAATGACAGACAATAACAACTACTCCACAACTTCACAACAAACCCCCCCCCCCCCCTCTCCACCCAAACAGTTGCAGAGATCACAGTAAAGCCATTTTAACAGCAGATCTCAGAGGGGTGCAGCCTTTTTGCACACCCAATCTCACCCACATCTGTGCCCTCACTCTGTGCCAACACATTCTGCGTGCCATGTGTTGCTCAGGCAGAAAACACACAGCCACCTACCGTCTCTGAAATGCGTACAGAGAACATGCAATATCTTCTGTCTCACCGACCTCCTTCCACTATCTTAAAAAAATAACTCCAAACACATCTACTGTGGGAAAGATCTGCAGAACATTGTCCAGTGTATTCAGTTTCAAACCTTGCAGGACTGCGCTATTGGAACTTAAGATAGACGTTGCATCACTGAACTAAATATAGTTTTTTATACTTACCTACTGTATATTCCCCACACTTTCATACTTAATGGTCCCATTGCGTTACTGAGAGATTACATGTATAATAAACTATATAGAAAGTCTTAGCTTACTGTTGAGCTGATAAAAGAGAGGGGCAAGCTCAGGAATTAAAAGAGCTTCCTAGAGTCATGTATATTGGTAGATCCAATTATGGTCCATGACTAGAAATAAATAACTGAAGATTTAATAGAACTTGACCTGCTTTGCTCATTGAGCTAATAAACTAATTTCAACAGCCATTTAATCTTCAGACTCTGGGGTGTATGAGTTGTACTTCATAAATACATATATATGTATATATATATATATATATATATATATATATATATATATATATATATATATATATATAAAAATATTTGTGGGTTAATCTTCCTTTTTAAAGAGTCTGCTTATGAATGTGTCAGATGCAACGTTTGCAGGACGTCCTGCGAGATCTTTCAGGCAGCAAAGTGGAAGGAGACCTTGGATTCTTCCACTAAAACCACATCAACGTTTCCTCCTGCAAATGAACTGCAAGACTGCACAGAGCATGTAAGCCAATACTAAGAATGGACAACACTGTCCAGTGTTGCAGAGCACTTCATGGAGAGATGTGAACTAGGAGTGAGTGCAGGACGGACAGACAGAAAGAGCCATGCTTCCCACACAGGCAGAGGGCATTATAACAGCAGCACCACCACAAATGAAGAGGTTGTCACTGCTGACCTGGGATTCTCCAGACTAACAAGAGAACAAAGAGAGAAACACAAGAGTTTGTTACACTGTAAACCAAGAACTGACATTATATCAAGTAGAACAGTTTATAATCTGAGGCAATACAACAATGACTTGGTAGTGTCAGATGGACACAGTTCAATACATAAGTCTACAAAAAGGAAACCAAGGACCAGTAACACCAAAAAACACCAAGGACCAGTAACACCAAAAAAAAGAGAAAAAACACAACATTCTAAAAAAACACTTAGACTACTAAAGAAAACAACTGAAAAACATTTGAGTATGGAATCTCTGTCCATTGTTGATTATAGAGCCATGCATATAATGGAGAACATACCTTTCTCTTGTATGGTCCTTTTTTAAAAACCAACTACACACAGAATATGTTTACAGAAGAAAACTATTATTTATAGGGAGATAAAATGATTTGGTGTTACTTGTCCTTGAAAGGGCAATAAGTAGTCTGTAGAGAAGACGTTGGGTCCGTATTTATGACAGTCATAAGAGAGGGCTGGATGGGAGTATGTTAGGAGGTAGTCAGCATGACTGAAGGAAATAGGACAATGTTCAGGGTGGTCAGGATTATCAGAGAGTATGTACAAGTCATTATGAGACAACAGTATGGAGAAATAATGGTCAGTAGGAGTAGAGAGGATAGGATGTAGTCCGTGTCAAAAGAAGGAGATGTCGAAGTATCGTAGCACGGATGCAGGTATGGGGACAATTACATTTACCATTCTACCCACCTTTGACATTTTGCTCTTGCTGTCTGCAGTAAGGAAAGACATGTTGTTGATTTCATTCTGTACCACAAAATTCTGTTCCTCGCGTTTAAAGTTCTAGCAGAGAAGAAAGAACATCATGCACAAAATCATGTCACGTTAACTCCTGAAATCATCTACAGAGTGGTGTTGTGTCCTTACTGTTGAAGTTCTTTTTTTGCTACATGGGAAATCACTGATACTTCCTGGTTGTCTCTACACTACATTATTTTATAGATTTATTGCTCTCTGCAAAAAAAAAACTTGTAGTCATCATCTGTTGAAGTGAGCTGCAGCTGGTGTGCCTCAAAAAAAGAGGATTTTTATACCCATGATAGGCAGATAGGTGTAATCGTCTATGAGACCTGCATGATGAGCTATAGTGATTTGTGTATGATCTCCAACTTGGCTGAGACACAACTCCCTCTAGAAAGCCTCTGGAAAGCCCAGCAATCCGCATCTACAGCTTACGTGGGACTTGGACCAGAAGATGAACACTTCTCCAACCATTCGAAATAGTTCCTCTGCATCACAATTTGGAACAGTCAGCCAGTTTGCCCTGTGAAAACAAAATACATCTTCTACTTTTGTGCAGATTTTACTTTCTACTAATTAAGAAAACGATCATTTTCATTTTAAAAAGCAAATGTAGAGAAAGCAGACTGTATGATATATTGTTCTGAAGCTAGATGATTACAGATTCAGCGGCGATACGAAAAAAGACTGCTTCAGAGAAAGGTGGTGAATCTTTAGTAATTTTGTTCTATGCCAACATTAAAACCCAAATCTGTTCCGACAATGGTTTGAGGACCTCTTACTGTACCTGTTGTTATCTACATAGCGGATAAGAAGAGGGTACAGAGCATAGAGGTCTCTGCATAGGACAGAGAACTCATCTCGTATCAGAGTCTCTGAATCTTCTGACTCGCTCTTGGCCTCCAGACGTAGCAGGTCCTCTTCTGCAACCACCTTTCCTGCCCGTTTTTTCAGCTTCTCCATGGTGGGAATGAAGTGAGATCGAAGGAGCTCTGGTTTCGCCTTGCTCACAATGGGCTGGGCAAACACTGGTAAAGGAGAGAGAGTATGTATGACAATCCCAGAGTCCTAATCTAGCTACAGCTCATGAAAGAGCACACTGTTCCTCCATCTAATAAGCAGATCCCAATGTGCCTCATAGTATGATTAACCAAGATTCACTCTGCAGTATTCTCTCATTGTTATGATAATAAACTGTGAACATTAAGATAATAGATTGTTTCCATAGTTTCGTCACCAAACCACTGTAGCAGGGTTCCTGGAGGACTGATTAAATTAAAATTATAGCAAGTTGCCCTTTCTAAACATAGGCGACTTTCCTCATCCATCAGTTTACAGAAGGTGTAGACACCCCTATCACTATCCAGCAATACCAACACATGCCGTCAGCTTCTGGCTATTATGACATGCTGGGATTTGTAGTTCTCAGACAGATAGCCGCATGCTGCATAACACTGGTCTAAGGCCTTATGTCACCCTAAAATCTTATATTAGTACTGTGATTAAGTGTAGACAATTTTAGTATAGTATATGTAAATATTGGATTCTTTTCTTAAACTAGACCTTCCCAGGCTGTGTGAAAATTTAACAAATAATGAGAGTTTCATGTGTAACCCTGTTATATACATATCATTTTATAACTGGTTACATTTGCTAGTATTAGAAGATACCTGCAAGTCTCTTCATCCAGGAAGCCTCGTCTATGCCCAGGTTGTTGACAACAATGCGCAGGATGTTACCCAAGAGGGCGTTGAGGTGTTCAGAGGTCACACTTGTGCAGCAGCTGGAAGAGTCATCTGGGATATTCTCTGGGCCTCGTTCCCACCAACGGGGAAGGTAGTTACACAGCATGGGCAAGGTTACCTCGATAACATGGGGCATCTCTGTATACCGAGCACCAGACTCTGCCAACATCCCAATCTCCTTCATCAGGGTACTTAGGTCAGGGATGTCTGGGCACATTTCTTCCACAGAGTTGGGTAGACCCAAGACTGGAGGCAATGTAAAAAAAAATATGGCATGAGGATTGGTGGAAAACTAAGGGTTTATGCGTGGGGTGGATGAGATAAAGCTATAAGTAAAATTTTAACTGTCCTCTTCTCATACTCACTAGCACGTTCACGAGGTGACTTGGTGGTGTAGACAGAATAGATGTTATATTCATTCAGGTGTGGCTCCAGGAAGGCTACAGGCATCGCAGCAGCAAGTCGGGCCAGACACTCACCCAAAGCTGGACGTTGCCTAAAAATAAGTAATTGTGGACCTTTCAGAACATTTATTAGTGTCATTTTCTACATAACCCATATGTTGGCCCACAACCACCATTAATTCACATGTGGACAGAAAAAGTTTAGAGTGATCATTAAACACGTTTTCCTTACTTTTCAACGTAGGGGTTCTTAGTGGTCCCTAGAGAGTAGATACTGCACAATGTTCTGTAGCAGGAGACTTGTACATCATCCACTGAAGAGACAGAAGAAGTAGTAGTGTTGGTAGACTGACATTCTCAACTAAGTCCTCTGCGGACAGCTGAAAGAAATCTAGATAATTACTGTACAAATAGAAACACGTATCTGGAAACCACCATTCGTGTTGGGCAACAGACTGTTTGGAGAGGGGCAATGTTATACACATGTAGAAGTCTGTGAAGCACTTGACTTCACAACGTATCTTGGACTCATTGACGTGGCTCATAGAAGATACATAGGAACTCAAGGAATATATTATATTCTCTTCCCAACTTCCAAATCCAAAACTTACATATGACATCATCTCCAAACTGATGCTGCGCGATGTGCTCGAAGAGTGACGTGAGGACGGGTAAAAGGGCCACCGTTGTGTAATTGATGTTCTGGGACACACCCTTCACCTGCGTGCGGGACTGAGACACCTTTCCCAGCTTTAAGTTCTCAACCATCTTCTCTATGTCTTCAGACGCTCCTTCAAAGAAGGAACGTAAACCAGCCTTAACTATCTCAGGGCCCGACTTCATAACTGTCCTGTGAAGAAGAGATCAGGTTTTAATATCTCAAGTCACATTAGGTGGAGGTGAGAGGTACATATCCAAATGGATAAGATGAAGATTGGAATGGAAAATAGAGATGGGGAATGGTACCGATAATATTGTAGGCAAGTGATATGTTTAATCATTTATGTTTTTACATTAGTAGGAGGTTAGATGTCTGCATATAGAATATTTGACTTAATATCTCAAATTAGAAGGCACAAGAAGTACAAACGAACCTGGCATCAAGAGAACGCGCCAAAATGTGTAGACAGTTGACAACAGCTGGTGCATCAGTTCCTAAGGAAACATGGAAGACGTTTAATTTTAAAAGAAATTAAAATCCTTAAATGCAACCCAATCACATCTCAAACTTAAATGGCCCTATCCACGCCACAAATCCAGAGGAGAAAACGCGTGGATCCTGTAGGTCTCTTGAGCAATCAGTTTGGGATTTTAAATCAGCTCATGCAGTAAAAATTAGTGAAGGAGGAGACCTGCAAAGCAGCAATCTCTGACCGCTTACCAAACAAAGACACGCGGTGTCGCACCAGAGCAGCCATCTTACAGAATAGGCTGAGGAGAGTGAGAGAGGGGGGGAAGGAGGAGGAGAGACAGTAAAAGTGAGTCGAAATGAAAAGGAAACAGCAGTTCAATAAAGCATACAGTACACAAGCGCAAGAATAAAAAAAAATATAGGAAAAATAAATTAATTTACCTCTGATCTTCAAAATCCATGAAGATGTGCATTAAGAAACTAAAAAGTTTGCTTTTATTTTTCAATGCTACTCTCTTCACAGGTGAGTTCTGTCTACCCCAGTTTGTATACAAGTGCACAACATTCAACTAAAAAATACTGTTCCTGCACCAGGAAGCTCATGTACATACATGTATTGTCAGCTATACACAACGGCAGTGACACACAATATTTTCCACACTGACCTAGCAATCATTTCCTTCTCCTTATTAGACGCATGCCCACCACTCCCCAGGACCTTAGCCGGCGTAGACAGGAAGTAGAGACAATGGTTCTTGAAGTATTGGTTGATGAGAAGCAGAAGGATCTGTAGGACGGAATGTTGACATTGAGTTGGGAATGACACTAAGCAAGCAGAAGACTTTGTGAGAATTTGTTATTTTGTCCATTGATAGAGTTAGATATTGTTTTAAATTGAGCTTAATCTGAAAAGTGCAGTACAGCCAACCTTGAGATATCCTTATGGTACTTTTCAGTCATCAAGCGTTGAGATTGCAAAACAGATTCGAGTCAGTATAAAATGCCCAGCTATCACTTTCATGTGTGTTAACACATTTTACATGAAGTTTTAAAATAAATATTTTCTTTTTTTTCTTTTAGTTTAATTTTAATATATAGGTAATGTACATTCAGTAATTATACCGTTACTATGTACCAAATTGACACCAAAACTGAAAAACGGGCACTTTGAGAAAATTATTTCTGTGACATTTTTCAACGGGTTCATAAAGTGGTGGAGAAATATTATAGTATATAGTGTACAAAGGCAAACAGTGATAACGACAGTGTCCATTTTTCCTCTTTACCAAATACCCACAATAAAGTTAAAAAAAACCATGCTGGTCTATATCATGTGAAAAACAAGAGGGGAAAGTATTCAAATTGATATAAGGGTTTCATTTCTAAAAAAAAAAATATACAGACATGCAGAACACATAACCACCAATCACCAAACAGCTTTGATCTGCAAGTTAGACAGTGAAAGCAAATTCTGATTGGTCATTCTGGGTTACAACACATCGGGGTTTGCTTTTAGCAAGTAATCTCCACAGACATAAGATGCACCCACCTTTGCAAAGAATTTGATTTCTCGCTCGTGGGGAGATTTCTCTGTTCGGCCACTGCTCACAACAGCCTCTAAAAACACAATATAGGAACATTGGGTCTGAGAGTGACACAGTAAATCAAATACCGCAGCTAGTGACAGGAGAGATTGCTACGGTCATTTTCACAAGAAGCTACAAGAATGTTATTCAGACGTGTCTATCTATTATGGTAGCTTCACAATAAAATAGTCCCAAAGCATTTGCATGTGAAAAGATATATGTTTGACATCAGACACTCTCCACAATCCACACATCCACATACCGAGATGCGCGATGAATTCCTGCGCTGTGTCCATTAACTTCAGTAGTTTCTGCAGGAATCCATAAGCAAAACGTTTCTCGATGGATGAAGTATCCAGCTCCATGTCTTTCAATCCCCTGCAGAAAATTACAGTGATGTCAGCATGTACCCCCTGCCCAGTTCGATGTTTCCTTTACTGCTTATGGCAGACCTAAACTTTTCTGTAACTTCTTTATTATCCAGGAACTCTCTGCTCTACTCACCTGGTCACCGAATAACCATTGAGCTGTAGAAATTTCAGCAGTTCATGGGCCTTCTCTCTATCTCTGGCCTTCTCTTTGGCAGTCAGTGTATCATAGGGTACAAGCAATGGATGGGTACCACCTCCTACAAACCAATGCAGATGACATATTCAGATCTGAATAACATGATACAGAGAATGAATGAACGACTGTATGCATGGCAAAATGCTGAAACATTGGTCTAACACATGTATGGTGACCGCAGAGGAAGATAGAAGGAATCCCATTGGAATGTTGTGTTTGGGTGGTACAATGCATTGGAATGTTTGTGTTTGGGTGGAACAATGACTTGGAATGTTTGTGTTTGGGTGGTACAATGACTTGGAATGTTTGGGTGGTAGAATGAATTGGAATGTTGTGTTTGGGTGGTACAATGCTGGAAAACAAAACAGTATATAGTGCATGTGAACACATAGAAGTGTTGGTCTATGGATTGTAAAACATGATTGAGCAGTAGGTGATTTGGGTCTTACCTTTTGCCTCCAACTCATGTTTCTTCTTACGCCCCCATGTGTTGTGATAGTTCTCTGCCAACTGCTCAGACATTGACTATAAGAAAAATACTAGAAATTAGGGTACTTGTTCAACAACGAGCTCTCAAATTCCACTTACACGTTGTGGCTCTTTAACCACAATAAATCAGCATCTCCCTACGGAATTTAATTCCTTACCACATTCATTTTGTATATTGAGTCTATTTTCTTATGAGAAAAATTAGTCCAAAAATTATGTTTATGATATAAGAAAACAAATGTATGCTAATGGGATATATTTCCTTTATATGCCTTAAAATTGGTAGGTAAATCCAACTTCATTTTCTATCGTTTTCAACATTTTTTCCTGACCTAACATATTTCCACGGCAGCCATTGTACTTTTGGGTTTGTGTCTTCCATAAACTTACAATACACTTTTTTTCCCATTCCACGTTATACATGTCCCACTGGTTTTTTTTTTTGTTATGTTTCCTATTAAAACCCAGAATTAAGAAAATGTAATGTTTACATGGCTGCGCTCTATGGGGACCAACACCACAACACAACACAACACCACACAACACAGAAAAGTTGCCATTGAATACACCAGCATAGCTCAAGTGATGCGTATCCTTACCTGCAGCTCTCTGGAGAGGGTAAGCCCAGTTAGGTCAATAGGGGTTGGACTAAAGGTTTGGACTGTGGGGTCATAGGTTGCCTAAAATTAAAGATGTCAACATTTTCAGAAATTAATAAAATAAAGAAATGAAGGAAGATAGAAGATGGGACATGTAACACATATAGGTCATACGATGAATTGGAAACAGAAACAACAAAGAGCTGTGAGATAGAAATAAAGAGACCAAGGGGTAAATGCTCCAATTTCTGCAACTCGCCAATATTCGGCAAGTTTGACAGCTACATTTAAAAACGGGAATGTCTTTAAAGGCAAAACTTGCCCTTAAAAACATTGACTTTTTAAATACAGCTGTCAAAATCGCCGAATATCGGAGAGTTGCAGAAATCGGAGCCTAACACATTTACCCCCAAGAAACTGATGCCAAAATATTGCTTGATGACTCATCGGTGCATGAGTGGATGTATGTAATGAAGGTAGGCAAGAGCAAGGTATTGACAAACTTTAAAACTTAGTAGATAGTGTGGTTATTTGAAAGTCGTCAACGAAATGAGTGGGCAATTGATACGTAAAGCCCAGTACAGCTTTGGAGGTCTGATATATAAAAGTATAAAATAACAGAGTAAAGAAGTATATAAAGTTATTGGTGGAAATAAATAATAATATAATAAAAAAGAGAATCAGATTTATTTATTTTTAAAAAAAGCATATAGGTTACCTTATAAAGCAAAATCAGAGATAGATAGTGATTGTGCGGTCAGCATACTCATATGGACATTAGCGTAACACGGGTCCCAAAGATTTTCTCACCTGGGCGGATTGGGAGATCTTTCTAGTTTTTGTTTTTTTCTCCGTCCTTTCTTCTTCTCCTTCCCGGGCTTTCTCAATCATCCATTCCCAAGCTATCATGGCTTTCAGAGACTCTTTGATCGGCCAGCGGTAGATCTCCTTGTCCTGTGAAAGAGCAGCGACAGAGAAACGTAAACCCATGTCGTCTAATTTTAGCTGTCCAGGTGAGAAAACCAAAAGGATGAATATGTTTTGGTAAAGAAGAAAGATAAAAACCCATCAGATATAAAAGGCAAAATGATCTTGAACAGTCTCATGTTAAGAGATTTCAACTCGCCTTTTCAGAAAAGGTTTTGTAGGGCCGTAACATGGGATGCGTTTTTGCTTCTTCGTCGACTAAATCCCCATAGGACCAGTTGTTTTGTATCTGTAGCCAAATAAAAAGGTGCAATATAAAGTATTAGGCTATTCTGGCGCAGAACTTCCAACTTACAAACCCAAATACGGGAAATGTTTTCTTACTTTCTCGAAGGCCCACTTGTCATGAGTGTACTCTGCATACTTGTTGATAAAGCCATCTAGTTTTTCAGGGATGATTACACTGTAACAAATAATATATTGTATGATATATACTTAATATATAACCTATATAATCCACTGACTTAACAGCCCCTAGTGTCAGCTCTATGGTATTGCCACCAAGTTGGCCAGTGCTACGCAGTATGCCTCTTATTAAGACTAGGACACATCTTACTTTAGGGTTTCCACAGGCTTGGGGTCAAAGTTTCCTTCAGCATCCACGGACGCCTTCTTCTCAGTCTTCGAGGAGTAGCTGGCATCTACATAGTCAGGTGGTATGGCGCCAGCAATTGCACATAGACATGGCATGGTGATCTTATGAAGCTCAGCATCATATTTCTGTAAATAGAGACTTCCAAATTACATTTCAAAATAAAATATAAAAAAGATGATGTTTTTAATATATAAGAACATTGGGTCCGAGTCATTAAGGAAAGTAAGGCAAAAAAAAGGAGTAAATGTTCTCCGGGACAGACCATGGTACAATGCAAGGGGTGCAAATTAGTTTATTATTTTGCACATAAGTTAAACACTGGCTGTTTTTCATTTAGCACACAAATACTTGATAGCTTTGTTTTTACACTGAAATTTAAAGTGGATCTAGGATATGCCCGACCCTAACAAAAAAATCTGTCCTCACATTTTAAATTTCCCTCCCCCCTCCAATGCAACATGGTTTTGCCCAGGTTCAAAGTTACTCCTTTTTTATGCTTTGCTCTCCTTAATGACTCAGGCCCATAGTCTTCAGTTAGACAACATTACCTTGTGAGCAAGAGACTCAAAAATTCCCCAGAAGAGTTTCCTAGTGAGGTGGAGCTCTTCCTCAGACGACACTCCGTAGTTAGCCCATCCCGTTGGAAGACAGTAGTATTTCCAACAACGCTCGTAGTGGTTGGTGAGAAGCTGAAACGGACAAGAATGAGGTGGATCAAGACAAAAGAGCATACACGTTGGATGGATCAGTATGTAACAGTTTATCATTGCTTGACGTTCCATGGAACATTAAGAGATATCTGAAATCTTCTTGTAGCACAAGAAAGCCTAGATTGGCTTTCTTGTGTAGTATTATTGGAAAATGAATGTGACTTGATTGACAGCAGAGACAGAAAAAATTCATGCCCTCACCTTCAATGGCATTTTGGCAAACTCGTTGAGAATTGGTACGTCAAAGACAAGTCTTCGCAAAAGATGCTGCAGCATGGATGGGCGGAGATACCTGAGAATAGAAACAATCTTTCAGAGATGTGGTTCAACAAAATTAATGGATCTCCGTAAAACTCATTCATAGATCTAGGAAGAAGCTTGGTACATGACAAATAATCTTAGGTAAAATCATGTAACAATAATACTATGGTGATGCTAGAAAATACTTATAATTTTACGGTTATGCCAGTCAACATCTGCGAGTAACTTTATCACTAAAACAGAAATCGACACTGGATTGGCACCAGAAAGATCAGACGAGTGCTGTACCTGCACAGCGCCATCAGACATTCCTCAATAACATCTCGCTGAGCCTTGGTGAGGGAACGTCCACGGGACAGACGGTAGATGGTGTGCAGCATGGAGTCTACCATTATGGCACGATGCTCAGTGCCAGCAAACAAAGGAGCACATTTGGTGATCAGCGGGAGAACTGCCAAACACAGGTACCGGTTTAAAGCCAGGGCCATTTCTGTGGTACTGAATGCAGCCTTGGGTTCAAGAGAGAGAGAAAATAATTGAAATGAGGGAAGAAGAAAACTGGTTGAGGCTGGAGAACAATAAAGGGAAAGAACACTTGGAAAATGAAGACAGAGGGGTATATTTACTAAACTGCAGGTTTGAAAAAGTGGAGATGTTGCCTATAGCAACCAATCAGATTTTCTACAGATATAAGGAAAGTGAGAAACAGACACAAGAAAGATAAGATGATGAGATTAAAATAAAGGAAAATGTATGGGAGGGTTCGTTCTAGGACAAAGGAATAACCTGATATCTGAACCTTATTGCCTTGCATGTGTGGACAAAAAAGTACAAAAGGGAATAGGTAGAAGTGGAGACTGAAGAGTATCTATAAGGTATCTGTTTGTTTAGGTACTTACAGTGTCCAGAGAGGCTGCTGCCCTCATGTCCGGCAAGAACCCAACTTCCAGCACTTGCAGCAGGAAATCCTGATTGTCAATGCCGTAGACACGATCCAGGAAAAGAACCATTGGTGCCTTGTGGTCCGGCACAAAGCTGGCAGACATTTTCGGCTCAATGATATTGCCATCTGGTGGGGAAAAAAAATACAGGCTGAAAATTAGAAGAAGCCATCTACAGCATATTACTGGTATTTGTCCAAAGTGTGGTGGTCAGGACTAATCCATTATGTGATTCACTTCCAATACTGTAGTCAACCCTGATGCTTAAGTTCTGTCCAATCAAAAACTGCACGTCTTACCCTTTCCAAAGGCTGGTATTTGTAGAGGAAGACTAATAACTCCCACCAAATCCTCAATGGGCACCAAAGATCGTAGGATGGCTCGGATCCGCAGGGCTTCCCCTTTACTGGCTTGGATCAGCTGGAGAAACAAAGTAACACATAAACCAGTAAGACAATGTAGTGAGAAAGAACGAGAGTGAAGAAATGGTGATTAGCTAATAATGATAAATACTAATGATAACATAGAAATAATGACTAGAAATAATGGGCACTAAATAACTCAATAACTTGTCAAAGAGTGACCATGTAAAACCAGGCAAGAGAATTGAAGAGAAGAGGATTGAGAAGTTGAGAATATAGAAATAAAAGTAAAGAGGAGACCAAGCACAAGATCTATGTAAATATAAAGAAAAGAAATATATGTTGTCTATATACGTAGAGGCTTATGAGGAGTATACAAGTAAATTACACGCCCTCCAGCAGAGGGAGCAAGAGTTACTGGAGTCCAGGGGGAATGGGACAGACTCTTCCTCACTATCCTCAGAGATGACTCTATCATGCTTACATGCATTTCTGGAGCACACCGCCCCAACAGGTCAATAAGAGCAGCATAGAAAGACATGATGGCATTGCCAAGGTGCACACGATTCTCTTCGTGAACTTCCTCCCCGCCATACCTGTAAAGAAGATAGACCAGAGAGATTAAAAACATTAATTCAGGAGAAACAAGGAAACAAGAAGAACATTTGGGTAAATGTAGAAATAAGACAATTGAGAAAAAGAGAACAGCAATGAGATAAGGTACAGAAAAGTAAGGGTAGAAGAAATTAAGATACAAGAGAAGGAGACTATAATAGAAGGGAGGACTGATAGATAAGACAATGTGAGAAATGGTAAAAATGACACGGAAACAAATTAAAGGAATGTAAGATACTAATGGTGTAAGAGTGAGGACAAGTAAAATGAGGGGACACATCCATGATTAATTGTCTGAGTAACCAGGGATGCTTAAAATAAAAGCATAATAGGTGTAGAGAGGGATCTGTAGAGCCTTCAATTAGATTATAGTGGTTGTCATACAGATCAATGGAAATTAATCAAGAGTACATTTTGATTTGACGGAGAATCCTATTTTCCACTCACATCTCCCTACGACGGTCCTTCTTGACTGTTGGTCCATCCCTAGCAGGGTCCTCAGAGATCTTGATAGCTTCTTCAATGGCAGCCAGCAGGCCGTTGCCTCCTTCACCTCTCAGGGCAGGACCAAAACACTCTGGACGTCGAATCAAGAGACGTACCACCACATTGGCATTCTCCTCCACACTTTCACCTGGGAATGAACACAGATTAACACTGAGCTATATTTTTAAGGTTATATTTTTTCATTTTATATATATATATATATATATACATACATATATACATGTATACCTATAGAATTTCAGACACCACTAGATGAGTCAACTACACCAGCTTCTCTCACCGCACTCACCATTTACAAAGACAGCAAATCGAAGGAAGTCCAGATATCTCTCCCCTCCTACAGGGTTCCATCCAATGTCAGGATAACTTTTGGCCAGCAGCATAGGACAGCTTTGCAAGCCACAGCCAGCTAGATAGGAGACAACCTTAACAGGAGATGAAAAGAAAGGGGAATTGGAAACAAACAGACAGGAAAAATAAAAGCAACTTATAAAAAAAGTGTTTTAATTATTTTTTTTAACCTTCTCAAGGTCCTGTTCTTCCAATGCTAGAGCCAACTCATTATTGTCAATCACCGAAGCTGCAGCTACATCCAGTGGAGTTGAACCTCTCATCCCTGTAATGAAAAGACAGAGAGAATGTAGACCACAGTCTGTCGTTTAGTGACATGTGGCCTGGAGAGCTACTTGTTCACCAAGTTGTACTTACCCAAACCAATACCGCTATTCTGAAGCAAGTAGCTAAGATGGTCAAACATGGCTCTTTGGTTCTGCCGACTGATTCTGCAGAAATAGCACAGGAATCGGCAGCAGTTTGTCACCATTTTTGGGAAGCGAATCTCCTGGAAGAGAAGTGCGACTATGGTTAAGAGAAGATTTATTTTTATACAAATCACTGCAAATTTTTGGGACGGTCATCAACCATCTGTATATTTAGACAGTAACAATTAAATTAGGGACTTGGTAATATATAGGTGCTATATAAATAACAGTTAATCAATAAAATATATACTCTGATGACTCCCATAGAATTACCTTAGATTCACCTCCACCCAACACATTGACCATAACTTCCATGACGGTCTCGTGCATTCCCAAAGCTCGCATAAGGTTGGGATGTTGGTAAAACACCTTGTTGTTCATGATGTTTCTAGAAAAGTGAAAATTAAAAATAAGTTCATTTTGGATATGAGGATGCATATGTTAAGATGGAGATAATGGTAAACAGGGAGATTGCATTTGGCACATAGAAATGACAAAATAACACTTAAGTAAGTACATATACAGGGGCAAACGCCAGTGGGCGCGACCAGCATGCATGGGGGTGTGGCTATAATTTTAGACAGTGCTTGGCTGCTCTCCAACTCTTCCAATCCCCATAATATAGTACATGGACAATGCTGCGTGCACTACTTTTAGGTGCACTTATCAAGCAGAGCCGTGTGAAATGGGGGCAGCCACCTTCATTATACAGTGCCCCAGGCTTGGAGGGGGAATTTCCAGCTACTGGGACCCCCCCCCCCTCGGTTTGCCTATGATGTATTTCTACAGTATAAAACTGTTATAAAGAAAATATAATGCATATTATTATGCTTATATATACCATAATGTGTGCATAACTAGTTGAGAACACACTTAAAAAAACAAACAGAGCCCTTATAACCAAAAAAGTAGTGTTAGGACAGACCCAATACTCTGGATCATCAGGTTTTCCTCCTCGGGTCCCATTTGCACAATGAGCAGTGAACGAATCTGGCCCAGACTCTCCAGAAGATTCATGGTGTCCTCCACGGATACAGCATTGATAGTGTAGGCCTTAGGCATTGCTCGTATGAGCTCCCCCAGGCCATCATACTGCCGGTGAAGCAGGCTGAACATCACTCGAACCAGCTCAGGGCTTTGGATGAAAGACTCCTGTGCCCAGTGAACCATGGTGTGGGAGATGAGCTCTTGCAAGGTGCCTGGGGGGGAGAGAGACACGGCATATCCAATGATCAATGGTGGGTTAATGGGTACAAAAGAGTTTAACATATGGAGAAGTATCTACAAGCTGGAACCTTGAGATTCCACAGCTCTATACGTGAGAAAATCTTTCCTTTACAATAGACACTTCAGTCAATGAACTTCCCCCTATAGTAAGACAAGGGGTAGATTGATCCAACCTTCTAAAGAGTAAGGGCTAGATTTACTAAGCTGCGGGTTTGAAAAAGTGGGGATGTTGCCTATAGCAACCAATCAGATTCTAGCTTTCATTTATTTAGTACCTTCTACAAAATGATAGCTAGAATCTGATTGGTTGCTATAGGCAACATCCCCACTTTTTCAAACCCGCAGCTTAGTAAATCTAGCCCTAAGAGTGGATGTGTTGCACATATCAAGTTAGATTCTAGTTAACATTTTCTAGATGTATTAAAGTAGCTAAGTGGTTAGCACTTCTGCCTTACAGTGCTGGGGTCATGAGTTCAATTCCCAACCATGGCCTTATCTGTGTGGAGTTTGTATGTTCTCCCTGTGTTTGCGTGGGTTTCCTTCCACACTCCAAAAACATACTAGTAGCAAATGATTGCTAGAATCTGATTGGTTACTATTGCTTTCTAGATTGTTTGATAAATATACTCCTAAATAACAGTTGTGCCTTGTAGTGTCCACAAAACCATAATCCTCACTTACTGGGTTTCGGCTCCTCCTCTTCTACTTCTGGCTCTGGTTCCGGTTCCTTTTTTCCCCGCAGGTTCCGCACTTTCTCCACTAAATTGAGGAGACGTCTGGTCAGGCTTGTGTCTTCCTGCTCTTCCTCCTCTTCCCCTTCTATATGAACACCTGTTGGGGAAAAAATATATTGTTCATGCAGCTCATCCAAACCAAGATCTTCTAATTGAAACGCTCAGAGACTTATAACAGAAAGTGCAGAAGAAAAAGGCTGCTAACGGGGGGCCTCACGAGGGAATGGGGGCCCCCTTAGCCCAGGGGCCTCCATTCCCTTAATCCGGCCCTGATGGGGGCGTATCCCTTGCGGATGCTGGTCTTTCCACTGTTAAGTCAATACTAAATTATTAAAAAAAAAGCCAGCATGGCTCTTTCTCTTATTACCAACCCTGGATTCTTCAACCATCTGCGGAATTAGTGGCACTATATATATAAATAAATAAATGATAATGATGATGATGATGATCCGCACTCCTGGTAACCTCCTTTCACAAAAGAACAAAGTGGGACAGATTTACAGGTCTTATTTTCCCGGAGTAGTGTTGACCTTCACACCAACCGATGGCTTCTATTGTGATAATTGTATCTGTTGTATTGGCTTCCCATTATGTTTCCAGGATAACTGGTCTATATAAAAGCACCTTGTTTACTTCTTTAGCTTTCTCACAAAATTATGTCATGTGTTATTATGACCCGACTTTTATAATAATGTAACCCCTGGGGATGCTGCAGTTGGATTTGAGCACCCAGAGACTACTAATCATATTGGCATCAGTAAGAAAAGAGATGCACTTTGTAATTTACCAGTCCAGAGAGAGAAATACATCTCCCACAAGGATACTGTGAAAAGGGGGTGGAGCTTAGCAAGACTGAAAAACCCTATAGCAGAGGAGGAGAGGGACTGGGCTGTGTGACAATCCAGAGAAGGTGACTTGAGGGATATCAGAGCGGAGGGGAGTGGTGAACAGAACCTGCTGGGGAGTCACAGCTTGAAGCTGTAGAAGGAGGTTTGCATGCACCTCTGAAGAAGGACAAGTCAGCTATTTTAGAGGGAATCAAGTTCATATACTGGGACCACACTGGTGCAGATAAGTAACTGTGGTTAATTTAACTAAATGTTGTTATTCAAGAGGGGTTTGATTTGTTTGTCTAATCAGCATTTGAGCTTGGGCCTAGTTTGCCTGCATGGTATATACAGCGCTGCTTACCACAGTGGGACAGGAGGTCACTGTGAAACTCGATCAGCTCATCCCGAATTTCCTCTGGCACGGGGTACTCCTCCTCAGGCATGTTCTTGAAATTCACCAACATGTTAATCTAAAAAAAGAGCATGGCAAGACGTGTGAATAAATGGTGGTGAACAACGATTCAACAAGCAAAGACAACCGTGTCTATGATCGAGATTGCGGGGATGGCCTCAAAAATGTTACAACATAGCTGAAGGATCACGGCTCTACATCAGAAGAAGAAGAAAGGCAGTTTTGTATTCTCCAAAGAGTGGAATAAAAAATGTTTAGTAACACAGCTTCATGCTTTAACATAACTCTCACTGGTACAAACACTTTAGCTTAGTGGGGTTTGCCCACCGTTGGGGACGTGTCATTTATTGGTTTGCACAAACTCTATTCCAACTTTTATGGAATATATTGCTCCATCTTTCAATTTTCCTTCTGTTTTTTTTTTTACCCAAATAATTTATAACATTTAGACAGAATTGTCTACTTGTGTTTGCCTAACTTTGTTCTGTGCACTGAATATAGTTGTATGTCCAGAGCAGTTATGTGTCATATCCAAGGGCAGCAAAAATAAGTAGCTTTAATGAAATCTGCAAATATTGCAGCAGGGCGTGTACAAACCTGTAAATTACAGTTGACTGAAAATGGATAACCATCTTTATTTCTATACTTTATATACAGAGACACCCTGTGTCTACTTTAGATAGGCCAAAGTACAAGCCCCCATAAAATATAAATGTACAGTGATGTTATTATGGGGGGAGAGGGTGCAGTGTGAAACTTGTGCTCCAGAAGTATCAGACTGATGTCAGGATGTGTGCGCTATTGTATGACATCAGTAACAGTAAGGTTGTCACATCACCTGTTCTTGTGGAGGGGAACGGAATTCCCGCGTCCGGCGCGCAGTCTCCGCTGCTGACATGGTGAATGCCTGCATCAGCTCTTTGTAACGCTTCCTCTGATTGGTCTGCAGACTGTCCATATGGCGCTCGGAGAATGCAATAATGGCTTCAACGCGATGCTGCAACTCCCGGTCACAGAAATACTGCAGTAAGTTGCACATCTGTGGGAGAAGAGATGGGTAATTGAACAGATCAGTATTATGTGGCAGAACTCATGGATTATCTAATTATAAAATCATCCAACAGATCCCACAGTTGTAAATACATTAAAAAATAAACACATCCAACCTAAAGCTAAGGGAAAACAACCTACCTGCAACTTTACAGACTCTGGTAGTTTCATCTGTAGCAACCCTTCCTCCATGCCTTCCATCTCCTTGGCTTCCTCCTCTCCAGCCTCAACTGCTTTCTCTTCGCCTTCTTCTGTCTTTTCCTGGGCTTCTTCCTCTTCCCCAGCTCCTTCAACCTCACCATCTTTCTCAGTAGACTCTTCTTCTGTACCTTCCTCCCCCCCTTCCTCTGTCTTCTCCTCCTCTTCTACTGATTCTTCTTCCGAAAACACATCGGGTTCTATCATCTTTAAGATGTGCCGTACGTCGGGATCCTCAAAGACACCCATAATTAGAAGTGTGGAGATGAGCTTCAGGACCGGTACAAATTGGAACTCCACACTTCCCCCAACAGGATCTCTGGTGTGCTGTCCACCATCTAACACCGCTTCTGTTAACATGTTGATAGCCTTGGTCTTCAGTATGTCCAGCGGGATGTAAGGACTGTGCAGGTAAAGTTCACTAATGGTGCTTACGAAGCAGGTATGAGAAAAATGAAGCTCTGGCTTAAGGCACGTACTCATACCGACACCAGGAAGTCCATGCTTCTTGTTCTCGTTGGGGAACAGCGTGATGCTCTTAGTCTGGTCGGTCATGGGTACAATAAACTCGCTGTTCATTGTCAGACGTGCCCTCTTGGCTGACTCCAGGTGGATGCTGATGAGGAGGTCGTAGAAGCCACTCCGAAGGAGACCTGACAAGTGGTTGCTCTCGATGGTGTAAAGCAACTGAGATTCATCCACGTGACTCGTCAGAGCGTGTGCCACGCGGTTATTCCCTAAGGCGCAGACCGAGCAGTACAGCTTCAGCGTGTGAAAGTGGAATTTCAGCATGTCCAAGCGTTCGGACAACTCAAGGATATCAATGCACCTGCAATTAACATAATTAACGTGGCAGCAAAGTAAACCAGGTAAAAAGGCTATAAAAAATATATACAATTATGAAATGAAGAATTTAGAGAATGACAGAGTTATATAGAATGACATTACAGAGTATAGAATTATATTGTAGAATATAGAACTATACAGAATATTTAATATTAAACAGCAAATTAAAGACGTGGATAGTTGTTGTGCTTGACATTCTTCTATTCCGCTTACCATACGGGTGCTGAACCCAAACATCAAGGGCCTGATTCATTAGTGATCTTATCTGCCGTTTTTTGCTTATCTTAAGCAAATCCACTCTGTGCATGCTCAGAAAAGGGAGTTAAGAAGCAAAATCCACTGCGTAAGTGAAGAATTTCTTAAGTTAAGATGAAAATCCATCTTAACTTCAATCTTATCTCCCCGTTTCTTCTTAAAAATAAGCATTAACTTTTGCACAAGATAAGATCACTAATGAATCAGGCCCCTACAGTATATCATCCACAATCATGTAGTACACGATGGCACCGTTTCCTATGCTGCCATCACTGCCTATGACATATAGTAACGTTATCCCTACTGACTATACCTAAAGCTGGGTACACACTACAGAAATTTCAACCAACTTTTTATGCCGAGTGATTTTACATGCGATCGATGTTCCGATCGCTCGGTCCATGGACTGCATACACACTAGCCTTGTTTAGGGATAAAGGGAAGAGCGGACGTCCCTTTAGCGACTTTTTACAGCCATGTTGTCGTGAGCAATGACTGTAATTTCATACTCACTGTTGTGGATCAGTCGGAAGTTTATACACACTACACAACGGAAACGAGATTGGAACGAAAATATTAAACGGTACGACCAACCAAATGAGGCGATAATCGTCCATTTGGGCAGACTTTCGACCATCGTGTCACTGCACACACTGACCCGACTTTTGAACGAGCGGTCGTATGTCGGCTGATTTAGCCGATTATCGGATGAAAACTGTGTAGTGTGTACCAAGCTTAAGTTATCATTTACTACTTCTCATGTTTGCTCCATACACAATTAAGTTTTCACCTGTTCTCTTCTGGGATATGGAGAGCCATCATCATCAGCTGTTCTGTGCATTCCACCATCCAGCCGTGCCGATCGCTGACCTTCTCCGTTTCCACAGTCAAGAAGTCATTGGGCATCCGGCTCCACACCACAGGTGTCAGCAACTGGACGTCCAGGCGAGGCGGGCACTGTGGAACTGGGTTCTTATTTTCACTGCGGAACATGGCAGCTGATATGGGCATGATATTCTGCCAGGGGGAGAGTACAGGTACTTTATTTGAGGCCAATGAGACAAGTGATCATGTGCAAAACAAAAACAAAAAGTTAAAAACAGGATTTACAGCCAATTGTGATAATGTTTTGGTTTTTTTATTTTTCAATACCTTCAATTTTCCCAATTCAACCTGGAACAGATTTTGGCTCAAGGGCTGAACAAAGACAGCTGGGAAGAGTTTTGTGTTAGGCTCAACCTGGTGAGAGGAGATATACAAAATATAAATATATAGTAATAAATAATGATACATGATCAATTGAAAAACAACATTTCTTGAAAATAAAATTGATTGGTTCCATAAAAAAAAAAAAAGTTAAATAACCAATAAGTACAATAGCTGTTATATAGGTAAAACATAATGTATAGATAGACCTTTGAATATTTTTGAGTTTGCATTCCACAAGAGATAATTAGACATTAGATAACCCTTGTTTCCTCCTGGTGGCTGGTTTTTATTAAACGCTCTTATTTTATATCCATCTGCACTTATTTTTGAGTGGTGGAAGTGATGTTTGGGGGCCATTCTTGTCTACCAGCATTAAAAAAATTCATTATTATCTTTTATTAAGTGTAGAAAACATTTATTTAATCAATGCAGGGACGTCATTGAAGAGGTTGGGTCCATGGGACACTGGAATGTTGAGTTGAGATGGAGGAAAATTAAGAGCAGCACTGAGGAGCAAATAACATAAATCCGAACCTGTACGTACCTGGAAGAATGTGTTGACCTCTTTCTTGTTGGCTGTGAAGGTCATGAGCCCAGTTGCCAGGTCAATCAAGCAACCAATCACAAGGTCTTCTTTTCGGACCCGAGCTTGCTGAGTATTGTTGCTGAATTCTCCACCCCAAACCATGTAACAATTGCTGCGCTTAATGCTGAAAGGAAAGTGAAATTAATGAAGTCAGATCTTCATCTCAACATCATTTATAAACTATGTCCAAAAGTAAGATATCCATCAGTGGGATTTGTGTATGACCCAATAGAACATATTTGAAATAAAGGAGGTCATTTATAAAGCACAAAACGGAAGCTCTATACGCAAATGCAGTTTTGGATGATTGAAGAGCGTGACTACATTTTCACCAGGCAATATAGGTTTGTAGAGGAATGTGGGCGCATTCGTAGGAGTGTACACAGGCGGAGGGTGGAGTTGGATGGAGTGAAGGAGTACAGATTATACACCACATACAAGAATGAAATTTCATCTTGCAAAGCGATATTATTATAAAAATATAAAGGGGTATTGAATGGACGTTTTCAGTGGTGTTCCATGGCCATAGCCACTTCATAAAAGGATTGAGTTCTGCAAAAGGGATACACTTTTAATAAGATTAAACAGTTCCCCATGCACAGTGCACTGTGTAGAATAAAAAATAATAATATAAAAATGGGCAGTGCCCCTCGTTCAATTCCTCAAACAATCTCATTGCTAGACAGCCTGGCTTCCACTATAACAGAAAGACCAGAAGCATGTGGTCCCCCTGCTATAGTGATAATCAGCCTCGAGCTGGTGCATTTATGGGGGGTTGGTAAAAATTAAAACAAAAACACAGTGTGCCCCTCTCCAATGGTTCGATCTGGGACTAACCGGAACTTTCCTTCCTCCCTTAGGATTTGGTTGGCTGCTGAGAGTTTCAAGAAGCCAATAACAAGCTGTAAGCTTGGGAGAATGCTTGTGATTGGCTGGGCAGTGAAGAGTAGTCCTGATTGCTCAAGGCTATAATCATTGTGCGTTAGAAGGCTATAGTGCGGGTGGGTTCTTCTTTATGGGGATTTTTCAGGATTTTTTCCCCATTTGGACTATGATGGATAAAGAAATAAAGAGAAGAATATTATATTTTATCAAATAAAGTGATGAACTAGGGTTTTGAGGAGTCTTTTTTCAATGAAAGTGTATTTTAAAGTTATGTGTGTGCGCTTTTCAGCGTGGAGTTTGTAGCCTTTGGGAGGGGTGGCACGCTGACATTAATATAAGGTATATTTTATTGTCTTGTCTTATCAACCCCTATTCTCTCACCTGTTAAATACGTTCCCTCTGTCATCCCCCATTGTGATGGTGGCATTGCGTACTTTGTTCAGGTCAAAGTTCATATCGTAGAGATGATAGTCAGGAGTCACCCAACCAACCCAAACTCCGGTGGGTTCCTGTCCAGCAAAGATCCTCACAGAGTAGTAATACTAAAGAGAAGCCAGGAAAATAAATGAAATGTCCTTAAGTCATTGGCGTCCAGCTCTTTCTTCACTAACTAAGGTGTTTCCATCAGGTTACACATAACGGAGACACCATTTTATGGCCTGAACCACAAATCGTGCCTCAGTGATGCCACTAGTTCCAAAAAGATTGTAAGTCTGCATTTTCATGGATATAGCTTCAGGCCACAAAATGGCTGCATCCACAGTGTGTAAGTGATGAGGACCCTTTCATTTGGGTAGAAGAGGTCACAAGTTTCACTATAACCAATGACTAATAGGTCTGAGTAAGACAATTAAAGTCCCTCTTCATATTACCACAGAATTCATGAATAATAAGATGACTGTCTGAAAAACATTTGCTTGAACGACGAGTTTGTATTTTAATGTGGACTTGAGTATATGGATTTTACTTGAGAATTATGAACTTAGTGGGCAGTAATAAACACATGTGTAAGTATAAGTATGTACTTTTTCACAGACCTAGGGCTAGATTTACTAAACAGCGGATTTGAAAAAGTGGAGATGTTGCCTATAGCAACCGATCAGATTCTAGCTTTCATTTATTTAGTGCAGTTTACAAAATGACAGCTAGAATCTGATTGGTTGCTATAGGCAACATCTCCACTTTTTCAAACCCGCAGTTTAGTAAATATATCCCCTAGTGTAGACAAACACATATTCACAAAAGATAACTGTTGAACTTTATACCAATTTTCAACATAGTACTCTATTTTATATCAGATTACAAGTTGTTGTTCTTTGTTATCTCTTTTAATTTTTCTTTATTAACAATCAATTATTACCAATAGTATCAATATCAATATTATCAATAACATATATGGGGTAGATTCAATGAGTATCCTCTGAACATATGTAACAACTTAATAAATGCCAGTAACCTCCACGTGTGATATGAATAAGCATCTCACGTGGAATTCCTTCCCCAATAATAAGACGTTATACCGTAGTAGTGTTCATGATGATCTCAGGGTCATCTCGGTCATCGGGCACTACGTCCTTCGTCAGGCGAGGCATGGTTGGTACAACAGGAGGCGATGAGATAAATGCTGGCTTCTTGGCTTTGAAGAGGAACCTGAGAAACACAGGACGTTACAATGAAACCACAGGATGACAACACAGGAATTTTTCTGGTGCCTAAGTGACACGGCTCAATGACGGCCATCGCTCACCCTCTCTTTCCTTTGGTCTTTTCTGAGGCTGCATCCTTCTCATTCTCTGGCTTTACCAGTTCCTTGGGTGGTTCCTTAGCTGCATCCTTCTCATTGGTCGCCTCTGCTTCTTTGCGGGAAGCAGATTTCTTTAGGACCTCAAACTCAGAGTCCATGTCCACATCTTGGACCTCTTCTTCAGGTATGGTAAAAGTGCGAGTGAGAGGAGTAGCCCCTGCCATACACTTAAAGGTCTCATAGAATTCCACAGGCATGCTTAGTCTAAAGAAAAGCATGTCGGTGTTGCTGTTCTGAGACCCAAATGTCTTGTGCGTCACTTTGAGACAAGGTGGGTTGTCCACAGTGCCATCAATACGCCCAACCTGAATAGAACAGTATAGAAAACAGAATTAACCACGGTAACATTCACAGGGAAGGTTTGCTGTTACTACATTTTAGCTTGTTAAAGTTTAACCAGATGTATGATCCCTCACCTCAATGTGACTGTGATCAGGGGGCACAGGCACAAATTGAGGAAGACTCTTGCTAAACCAGGTGGTAATATCTCTCTTCATGTTGATTGCAAATGGCTCAAAGCCTTCCTGCAGGCCACATATTGTAAAGTAACGGAGACTGCCGACGTCTTGGCCAAGATTCAGTCTACCAACCTGAGACATTCCAAGACTGCAAACTGGGATAAACCCTAAAAGAGAGATTGTTGAGTGAGATACCATCCACAGGAGGAGACCAGTGTTATGCATACTAGAAGAGTCTATCCCTATAGTTGCAGAGTGGCCGATATCAACGAGAAAAGATCCATGGTATCTGTCTGTCCCACTATAGGGTGGCAAAGATAGAAGGGAGATAAACAACATGGAACCTATCCCTCCCAATACAGTGACTCAGATAGAAGGGAACCATTAGACATGCAATCTATCCCTTACACCCTAGGGGACACAGAAAGAGTGGAGCTATGAGGCATGGAGTCTGAACCTCCCCTTGCAGGGTGATACATGCATATGTCACACTCACCATCCCCAATTTCTATATCCTTGAAAGCTACATCGGAACCAGAATCACTGATCAGCATCTCCCCATTCAGAGTGAACATGATGTTCATATCGATCAGGTCTATCATACACCCGACTACATCTCCAGGCAGCCAATTACGCCCAAATGGTTCACTGCCAATGTGCCAGCGCTGGCCCTGTGAGACAGATAAACAAATATATAATGTTAAGTCACAAACCTCACCCCATTCATATTTGACATACATGTAAAACACCATCAAATGTTCTCTCGTACACATAGATGTGTGAGGACACAATGTTTTCCATAAACCTAGATTGACCTAACCCCAGACATAAGAATATCATATCTCTCCATACTCTTTGGTGTCTGTATCATGACAAAGTGTTCTAGGGTTGAGTAGATACATGCAGCTGACACCATGCTCTCCTAGATATATATGTCTTATAGAAAACATCTTACACTTCTCCACTGTGATTGAAGCATCAGGGCTGCCCTCAACACCGAGTCAGGAGCATCATCATTTTGTGGACCCTAAACCCCTGTTCTTATAATTATTTGGGACAATAAGACACTTCCAGATGTTAATTTCATTGGCTGCGCTTCTAAATCCAAAGAGTAGATAAGAGGGACCTGAAGGTCTAAGTAGCCCGATATGCACCTTCTGCCTATACAAAAGTGGACCGAATCAATTGTCATGCACATTCAGCCTATCAGTTCACTAGGAAGTTGTGATGTCATCACATCTCTCAGTCGTGCCACTTGTTCCTAGTGAATTGATAGGCTGAATATAGGTTTAGCCCACAAAATGACAGCCCTCATAGAGAACATGAGTTTCAGCTACCCATTAATACTTCAAGGTGCAACAGGTGTGCTGTATAATTGATTTAGGCCTTACAATAAAATACTTTCTCTCATGTTACTTAGATGTGAAACTTTGCTCTACATCGTCTCTATAAACCCATATCCAATAATACATTGACAGTGTCAATACTCACCCTGCAGCCATTAAACACATACGCCAGTTCGTCTGCTCCTAGCTCCACATCTGGCCGCACCTCAGGTCGAGCCCATCCCACTCTCATTTCGCCGGTTGTTACCGCCTCAAATTCAAAATACCACTTCCCTGCATTGACTGCATAGGACTTCTCGGCCCGGAAGACGCGCATCCTCTCAGCTCGAGGTTTTGTGCTCCCCACAACGGCTATGGAAGAAAAAGAACACTTGCTGCTTTATAGAACATATTCAGATTGCTAGATTTAGGAGACGTGCTGAGATATCCACGTGCGCCAACCTTCTTCTGACAATGCCATATAAAAATGTAATGTACCATCTAATGGACTCTGCAGAAGAGCTACAGAAATTACACAATACATTGTGCTACAAACAGGCATAATGGAAATAGGACCTAGGAATTCCGAGTGGATACACCTTGAATGATTAATTAGGCATTCACATGCTCATGTTGTTTGTACTTGTTATTTTAGTAGGAAAAATTGGTAGTTAAAACCACATAACCAAGTAAGAAAATTATAAGGAAACTGTTAAAGAAGTGAACATAAAACAAGTCCAATAATGGCCTAGACTTCCACCTAGACATATGCCGAGTTGATCTTCATGGGAAGTACAGGCTCAGCTTTTCATGAGAAATAAACTACAAATGTAAACATATATAAAAATGTTTATCCGCTCAATAATTTACAGAACGGTGGTGAAATAGGGGTACCATACCAATGAATAAAAGTCAAGACCACTTGGCACCCATTTCTGCCAATATTTAATTGTTTTGTCGTAGCCCAGTCATTCAAAACTACACCATGTTCCCCTTCTCCAAGAAACAAAATTCTTGCTTAACACACTGGGAAGGATTGACCTCTTATTCAACCAACCTTTACCTTGATCCTGATACTGGGTAAATTAATTTGTGTAAACACAATAAGCCCCTTTGTTTCATGACCAACAACCCCAGATCTGCCAGGTCTCCTACACCGAGAGCAATTAAAGAATAAATGACAATTATCTCCCAATCTTTAGCTCAAATGGGATCCAAGATCCCAGGGACAAGGAAATCACCTGGGAGGCGTAGGAAGTGGAGGGGGTTAAAAAAAAATCTTGGTGGCAGAGAAGCAGGGGTTTGTAGTTTTTCTATTGATAAACCAGGGCCGGGGACTTTTATTTCCCCTAGGCTGGATTATTTGGGGGATTATTGTGGACAGTTTCCCTTACGTTAATCCAGGGTTAACACGTAGTAATCTGGGAGACTCTGTGGTCTGCTGCTAGACTGAGTTTAATAGCAGAAAAGGGAGGTCAGGCCCTAGGACGGGCAATTAACAAAGAGTCTCACACCAGATTAAAACAGGAGCCAAGATCCACGCTAAGGTGACGTACAAAATTGCCGGTATTACTACTTGGTTGTCTCTATAGATAATCTATAGTTATTTAGTGTATTAGTTATGACTGTTTCTCTATATAGGTTATAATAAATCACCTTTATTGCTAATCAGTCTTGGTGTGAGCTATTATCCTTGCATTACACAGATAACTACTACCTTGTATCCTATGTCATACTAGGAGACCGATAAAGCTAAAAGTGTCTCCACAACAAATCTGAACAGGGTTAACAGTGACAACCAGGTCCTGGGATAGTCTGCTCTCTTCCTGGGCATCGTGACAATCACTTAAACCAATATGTACATTTTGTTACGACACTTTTCCTGTACTCACGGGCCTCTTGGTCGGGGGGCTCTATATTGTATCCATATCCCATGAGAGTGCGTACTGCCTCACACAGGCTGTCTCTGTTGGTCTTCTTAGTCTTCTCATCCAACAGACTGTACGGCACAAGGCGAGGGTTCCGTTTGTTTTTGATGTCCTAAGAGAAGATAAATGGTGTCGCTTATTCTGCATCCGGACTTCTAAAATTTATATAGAGCCAAAACCGCTACTTGGTTTATGTTCTTCCGCATAAATGTTCTTAAATCATTGGTTTACAACTGTTAAGCTGCTAAAATTCTATTACCAATAGATCTGCAATATTCATAGAACTTGCCTGGGTTTCGGGAAAGACCTTATACAGGACTATGGCAGAGAGGGCAGGATGCCCCTTGTTTCATTATGTTCTCACAAGCTTTTACATGCGCAGTGTATATAAAAGTGGTGGCGATTAAAGATATGAAGCTCTTCAGAGATGTAGGGCAAACACACTTTTCAATTTTCCTGATTTAGGTGGGACAGTCCCGATTTTAGGGCACTGACCCACCATCCCAGCAGACAGGACTGTTGGGAGGTGTGTGCCGTTTGTAACCATGAGCGGTACACAACAATGTGGGGCAGGTTTTAGGAGAGGTGAGAAGGTTTGAGGGCAGAGCTAGCATACCATAAGTATTAGATATGCCCATGGTGGGTTGTGCCACACCTCAACATTATGACCATGCTCAATTTTCATTGGTGCACAGCCACACAGAAGCTGCCCTAATTTCTACATTTACAATATTGGGGAGTACGAGGGTAAGAGTATGGGATAACAAAGCCTAGGATAGTAGAAATGTAAGTCTGTGCATGAAAATACTTGTATGATGCTATAGGTCCATCCTTGTTGCACTCTGTCTCTCGCCCACACGTTGTGCCCATTCTCGGCCAGTTTGTCCACCAAGGTGTTCTGTGCTGGTGTCAGCTTGACATGGGACAGATCGAGGGGAGCAGGTTTGTACCCATTGGACATCATGTAGCTGTATAAGGGGGAACAGAAAACATCAGATAATTATTTGGATTCTTCTGGTGTGCCATGTGGGTCACGGGGGCTTCTCAATGTTCTTATTTCTTTGCTCTCTCCCATTGGGAGTATAACATGAGATTCCCCAGACATAATGATGACTTTCCAGACACCTACGTCTTAGGGAGCTTTATCTTCTTCAAGTTTTCCTCGGCCTTTTCATCAGCCATGCCCACATGGCAACCCAGAGCTAGGAGGGTCCTGTGTTGGGAGACAGTAGAAAGATTACTTTAAATAACAGCTATAAACAGTTACAGTAAATAAATCAATCGATAAATAAATGGTAAAAAATGGTAAAAAAGTGGATTGTGTTGAAAGCCGGTGCATTTGCCAGCACAGGGCCTGGTATTGAGACTCAAACACAGTTTCCCAGGACATTATTAATACAGATCTTTCAATTATTTTTTAGTTGTTTAAAAGCAAATTATTAGAACAACTTAAAGTCTATCTCTACTTTTCTTAAAAAATGTATTTCTTAGTCGTAAACATTTTATTATTACCATCTATTTATATAGCGCCACTAATTCCGCAGCGCTGTACAGAGAACTCACTCACATCAGTCCCTGCGCCATTGGGGCTTACAGTCTAAATTCTCTAACATACACAGACAGACAGAGAGACACAAACAGACACACACACACAGACAGACTAGGGTCAATTTGTTAGCAGCCAATTAACCTACCAGTATGTTTTTTGGAGTGTGGGAGGAAACCGGAGCACCCAGAGGAAACCCACGCAAACATGGGGAGAACATACAAACTCCTCACAGATAAGACCATGGTCGGGAATTGAACTCATGACCCCAGTGCTGTAAGGCAGAAGTGTTAACCACTAAGCCATCATGCTGAATAGAATCTTTAGGGGCACGTTCCAGCTGGCGAACATTGGCACCATTTCTTTGATAAATATTAGGGTAGTATGCTGGTGACACATGGACAAATCCTGATTTTCCAGCATCAGGATGATTCGATTATTGTCGGCCATTGGGGTTGTTTTGGAGCCACACTCGCTGTGATATAGAGAACAATTTCCTCATAATCATCTCAACATACGCTAAAGGTAATTCACAAAAGAGCATATAGAGTGGGCCGAAGACCACAACAAATACGATTCGCCCAAAGTCCCGTATATATACATATGTATATGTATATACATACTCGTATATACATAGGTGCAAACACACATTCCAGTTTTTGGAACTGCCCCTGGGAAGTCAGCTGCACCTACGTTGGCAGGGTTATGGGCCTGCATGGTGTTAAGAATATCTTGCCCACTAACACTTTAAGGCCACCCACTTCATACATTTACATTTTTCTGTTTTTCTCCCAAAATATTGCTCTGCGTAGCCCCATTTATGCCTGAAATTAACCATGGGTGTGATGAGATATTGGAGCTGATATTATTACAAGACACTTTTATCCGTTTGAATATTTTTATTATGTTAATCAAAGTGAACCTAGAAATGCATCGTTTTATAAAAAGTGTGCCTAGAATTTCAAGAGGTTCCCCCTTAAAGTATAGGCCGATGCTTGGTGTCCACTACCTCCGAGGACATGTAAAAAGCAAGGACGTTTGTGGAAAGAAAAATGGTCTTTGGGCCTCCTCCTGATCCCACATTTAGGGAGTGAATGCCTCCCCAAATGTTCTCCTCCACCCGTCCCACAAAACTAAATCTATTTTTTGCATGTAGGTGAATAATTAGATCACCACTCAGGAAAGGACTGCCTTTTCCCACCAAGTTTGTACCCCAGCCAAAGCCAAAGTTGCCATTTCTACAAGCAAAATCTCTTTGCATTGCACATAACCTGGCGCAATTGTGCATTATTGGCACATCATAGAGTGATTTTTTAGCACTTATTCAAACTCGCTATAATAGATCACAATGCTAATTTAACTAGTGTCACTTTATAATGTATCTGTGTATTCTAGTGAGAGCCTATGAATATGGTTAGTTTGGAAGTGGGACCAGGGCAAAGGAAGATCATTTTTTAAAGTGAGTCTCTTAATGTTGGAAATTTGTAGATACATTGTAAGAGGTTATAGGTTCTAGTGGCAAAGCAGAAGGAAAAGTGGCAATACTATTGAACACAGCAGCTGGGCAGCGGTATTATAAGTAATAAGCGCAGAGACAAACAAGAAAGGAAATTATAATTTGCAAACTTTTTCATCATTGTGTGAGTAGTTGTGACAGGTTTAGAGAAAGAGGAAGTCATCTGACCAGCAAAATATAGGGCTAAGGACAGGAAACGTACTGCATTATTTATGAGTACAATTATGTAATAGTGCAAGAGAGAGCTTAGTAGGCCACAAACTAATGCTGTAATCTTAGAAGTTGAAAAAGAATATGTCATGCTCTCCGATTATATGCCCCTTTCGTTCAGTGACTTTCTGCCGACCCACTACTCTTGTCAGCCACTCTTGATGTTCTTGACCCTGTCCTCTTTTCTTCCACACCTGAACCACTACTCTCTCCTAACCTGATGAGCTTTGTCTATAATAAAATTTCCTTTTTAAAAAATGACGACACTGTTCTCTCCTGGTTCACTTCTACCCTCTCCAACTGCTCCTTTACTGTTTCTATGCAGCACGGTGGCTAAGTGGTTATCACTTCTGCCTTACAGCACTGGGGTCATGAGTTCAATTCCTAACCATGGCCTTATCTGTGTGGAGTTTGTATGTTCTCCCCGTTTTTGCATGGGTTTCCTCCGGGTGCTCCGGTTTCCTCCCACACTCCAAAAAATATCATACTGGTAGAGTGTGTGTGTGTGTGTGTTAGTTAGGGAATTTAGACTGTAAGCCCCGATGGGGCAGAGACTGATGTGAGTTAGTTCTCTGTACAGCGCTGTGGAATCAGTGGCGCTATATAAATAAATGGTGATGATGATGATGATCTCCAGTTGCTCCTCTCCTCCTCTATCTGTTGGGGTCCTACAAGGCTCCATTCTTTTTCACTCACTATACACCTCCTTCATTGGTGACCTTATCAACATCTTCAGTCTTAAGCACTCCCTCTATACCGGTAACACCCAAATCTACTCCCCGATTTCCTCCTTTTTCTGCTTTCTCATGTTTACAGCTCTCAGCTATCTCCTCACGGATGTCCCAAGCACTCTCTAATTATCTCCCATCTTGACTACTGCAACCTCCTTCTGTCTTGTCTCCTCACTTCAATCCATCAATGCTGCAGGAAGACTGATTTCCCTCTCCCGCTGCTCCACTTCCACCCTGGTTCTGCCAATATCTGCACTGGCACCACTTTCCATACAGAATCCAATTCGACCTGCTCATTCTCATCTGCAAAGTCCGCTGCCATTCCCCCCACACAATCTGTGACCTTACCTCACTCCACACTCCCTCTCGCCCTCTCTGCTGGTTTTAACTCCCTACTGATAACCCTATCCCATGTCTGCCTCCAAGACTTCTCACAAGCTGCTTCCCACTTATAAAATACGCTTTCATACCCAATCAGACTCTCCAACAGCCTTTAAACTTTTAAATGCTCCTTAAAATCCTATCTGTTCTTCAAAGCTTACGAGACTTCCATCGAATTTTACTATCACTGGTCCAGACTGCCTCTGGCCACATTCTCACTCCATGTACAACCCCTCAATTTTATTTGTTTATAGGAGAGAGTATTAGTTCAAGTGTGGAAGAGAAGAGGACAGAGTCAAGAGCGACAAGATGATGATATGTGTGCATGGACTGGTGATGGGTGTGATGCAAAATTTAGATATTGTATAAATAGCGTACAAAGGTGATCATTGTATGAGGGCACTGTTTATTCTTTCTGTTCTATCCCAGAAAATTCTGCAATTCTTGGAGGAACTGTCCACATTTAGGCAACTTTAATTGATTGATTTGCATTCGGGCCACTGCACCTTTTACTTAATTCATTATATGTCTGGTTTTCTTCTTTTTACCAAAATACACTATGTTCTGTGTTTTGTATACAATCGTATCCACAAAACATTTTTGTTTCCTACCACATAGATGTCATGGTGAAAAAACAGGGTGAAGCCACGATGATAAAAACGTGTGCTTAGTAAAGTCTTTTGGAGCATGTGCATAAACCAGTCAATGCATGTTGTATACAGGTGGAAGGGCCCTTTAAACCTACAACTTCTGCTCCTCTGTGCCATGACCAAGTACTTACTTCAAGGTTTCTCCAGACATCAACAGGTTGTAGTTTCTCTCTGGCTCAGGCAGACTGTGGAAGTCGAGGAGACATGGGTGTAATCTCTTGTTATCATCCCTGATCTGCGGGGAGGAAGAAATGCTGGAGTGAGAGAGAAGGTGCAGAACAAGGGAAAAGCAAAAGAACAAAAAGGGTATGTAAGAGATACAAGTATTATGGCTTTAAACTGTCCCCATCACTTACACATACTTCCATTAGTGGATAGTGCAGCTAGGGGCACAAACTGAACATAGAAAGTGGATATACAGATCAGGAAAGCAGTAGGATACTCTACATTGTGACACTTACTGGCCCATAGGTCCACCCCTGTTCAATCCTGGTGAGAGCCCAAAGTTCATGTATGTTCTCTGCTAACTTTTCACGGATTCGTTCCAGGTGAGGTGGAAGGACAATCTATACACAGGGAGAACAGACAAATTACAGTAGAACGTTTACCCCATAACAAGAACAAAAGGCAAATATTGAGTCCAGTTTGGTTGAGATGAGAATACAACATTTTCCTTCTACAGGAAACAGAAACATAATTGTAGCTGGATTCACCATCGAATTTTAAAACTTGAACAGCTGATATATTCAGTCTCTGAAATGCTTCTACCTGCACAGTATCCACAGGGCAAGGGACAAAGGAGGTGTGGGAGAGGGATTTGGTGGGCCCCAGCAGATTACGGATGTCTAGATAGTCATGTTTGTATTCTTTGATGGGTTCCACACGCATACGATCCCGAGGCAGGAGTGCTTCATAGACTGGAGCATAACCAGGAGGAGGGTGGAACTTGAAATCACCATGACGACCTCCCAGAAGAAAACGAATTCTGCAGAGGACACAAACACACAAAAAAAATACCATATTATTACACAAGCAAAGTTACCTAGCTGTTATAAGCTGTAAATTACTTGTAGGCGTTCAACTTACTTGACTCCTGCAGAGAAGCTGGCAACTGGGAAAAAGAGCCCATCCAAATTAAAGTTCTCAAACATGCCCTGCACAGGATGGCCATTGAAACGGAATGAAATGCTCGGCACGGTCAAGTCCAGGCAGCAACTGACCACGTCATCAGGTGCTAACAAATGCTGGTTGTGTGAGGCCACAGAGCGGCAAACCCGACCTGCCGGAACAAGAGACTTCAATACAATGTCCAATACATGGCCATTTCTTCTGGCTTCAGTCAATGGTATTGTTGAATATACATCTCCACTCAACTTAAAGAAGTTGTTGGAAAATGTTATGACCTTTTTCACATCACTTTTCTGTCTTTAGTCAAATAAGCTTTAAGATTTAAATGTTTACAAACAAAATAAAGCAAAATTTTTGAAAGGGAAAATATCCTTTCTCATTCGTAAATAAGATTGTTTTTTGCATGAAGGTGTCATTTAGTCTCTATAGCAACAGGGGTAAACATGATCTTAGTTATTTGCTGTACACAATAGTGGAGTTCCATAAATGATCGTCTAATCCATGACCTCTGACTCACCTGACCAAAGGTGAAGGCCATCAAATGAGAAGGAGTACAAGTCGTCACCCACTCCATTAGCTCCCCAGCCTTCCCCGGCACCAGGGTAAGGACTATACCCCTCAGTCAGTGCCCAACCAACACGCAGGTGAGTGGTCTCCGCGGTCACGAAGGGTTCCACATGATCTACAATCACCTCATAATACCACTTTTTGAACTGTGTAGATCCTTCACATGTCCCCAAGAAGACATTAGGTCTCATGCTGAAATACATTAAAGATGTATTATTAACATATATATTTTTTTCTGCATCATTTTTTTTAAACAAGGGGGTGGGGATAAACACCTGCCATAAATAACAAAGACCAATTATTGTTTTAAAAAACAGACCTGGTGACATAGTTGACCAGCCTGGTCTGGAGAAGTAGGTCTCTGCGGGGAAGCAGGTTCTCCGTTATTAGATTCTGGTTGGATCTTACAGCTACCCCGTTACACACACAGAGAGAGCAGAGGACATCCAGAACCTGAGACAAAGAGAGAGGTCACCAAGAGAAGAAGACAACACAGAGAGATAGATGATTTGACAGATGGATAAGTGTAATAGGTGGGTGACAAACTTGATTTACCTTATGGTTTCGTCCATGTTTATCAAGTAGAGAAATAATGGACTTGATGTGATCTTCCTTAATAATGTTCAGAACTTCCGGACTCTCAATCAACACGCAATACAACACCTCCAAAATACCTGTAATAGTAAGAGAAGTGCTCATTAAACACTGATACAGAAAATTTCCTTCCTAGAAATCCTGTGCTAATGTTTTCAAGGTCGGTGATGCTAGATACAAACCCCAGCAGTGATGTTAATATTGCAGAGAGGAACATTAACAACATTGTCTGTACCAGGCTTTCTGGCCCTCACCTGATGAAGCCTCCAGTCGGTCCAGTTTGCTGACCACCCAATCTAAGTTACTAGAGAATTGGGCGCAGTTAGAGCGATTCCCTCTTATTAGAGCCGCTGTGGAATACAAAGAAAAGTATGATTGAAACAAACATGATCAGCAAACCAAACTCAAGATTTATTTAATCTCAATAATCCATGGCGAGTAAACCTTTATGCATTTGCACTGTTTTCATTGTAGTAACAATATTGCTGGTGACAGTTCATTTTGGACTGTGAACGATACATCAAAGATAAAGGTGAAAGCTCTGTGTGATAAATAATTCTCCAGCTGTGTATATTTGGTGGAAGCAATTGAACGGATCTGCTGGTATTGGTCTTGCTTTCACAGCTTGGTCTATCACTTAGTTCACCCAGAGGACAAGGGGAATAAATATTACTTACAATAAATTTGTGAAATTATCCTTTTAATGCCTCCATACAGGCTTGGATTTCCAATGCTTGGCCCCTTTACTGTGGTGCCCAACCACCAACCACCATCAATGCACAACTTGCTAGCCCCAACTTCTACTCCATCCCATATGTCAAGTGTATAGAATAGAAAATACTATTCTGCCAGTTACTATAATGGTCATGGATATTTTGTATTGATTTTTTTGTTATGTTGATAGGCTTACTCATGTGATAAAAGTAATAAAACCTGGGCTTGCTCACACCATTTATTATTTATTTATAGGTAAAGGTACGTACCGAGCAATTCATAAAGCAAATTTACTATTTCCTTCCAGGACTCGGCAGCTTCCTCTCCCGCGAACTCCGCAAAGTGAGCAGCCGTGTTGTAGATGTTCAGCCGGTCTATACAGTCCAAGACGAGTGAAATTATTCCCTGGGGAGAAATATGGAGACAGGCATTACACATCAGTGCATGGAGGGTGCGAGAAATCTTCAAATTAGTCAAAATTAAGAACCAAGTCTTATAGATTCATTTTACATTCTAGGACACTAGACATATGGGATAAGTTGAACAGTTGATGGAAGATAAACCAATGAATACGAACAAGGAATGAAATAAAAGGTCTAAATTGTGAGTCCTTTAAAACTCCATCTCCAGAGGCCTCTCACCTCTTCCTGGAAGAGGTTTTGCCGGTTTTTCAGGGACCGGAGCTTAGTCTGCTTCTCCTCGTGCTGTAACTCCTCCTCTGGGTGTTGGAAATAGCCAATCAGATCTTGCAGGGTTAGAATGACCATGTCAATAGGCAGAACGACCGGTTTGGAAGGCTTGATCTTCCCACTCAAACTGTCCAGACCCCTGAATATTGGGCATACAAACACCACAATGAGATGACTTAAAATATAGCAAGTTGACGTAGAGATGCTTGACCTCTGCTAACTCTGAGTTAAACCTATTGATAAAAACACATTTATTAAATCAATTGTTACGGGGCTGGTTTCGCCCGCACTCCTTCCTCTCGTTGGTACTGTTAGCAGCAAATCTCTACCTTCACACCTGGTATAGCATCGGTATTAGATGTATTTATTAACTGATAAATGTACTTTTTTCATTGACATTAAGTTATACACTCTATGGTGAATAATATGGTACAAAGGAGAATTTATATCTCTTAAATTGATTGACTAACTTGATGAATATGTGGAACAGAGCGGCTGTGCTGTATATCATTCTCGAGGCTTGGGACTCTTCTCTTTGGGAGCGCGACAGAGACAGAGCATCATCCATATGTCCTTCTTGGTGCAAGATAGCCTTATATTAGCAACAAAAGGGGAGATGAAATAATAACATTCAGCACAAAATGATGCAACATCCTAAGTTTCTTTTAGTCAGTCCAAAAAACAGATATGAACCACTTCTAAGACATGTATATCTATTACATTCACCTTGCGTTTTGGAGGCCCCAGACGGACAACTTTGGAATCTGCAGCAGCATACGTGAGCCAGAGACCACTCTGGACGTGTTGGACAAAGCACATGGACTCTCCATATTTGATCTCAGCAGGTCCCATCCCTTCCACATCTCGTTTAGGGGCAACATCCAACTTTTCCTACAGTGGTTTCAAGGAGAGTGATAGGAAATCACAGGGGAAAGAGATAATGGAGTCAGGATATTAGAGACACATTTGACACGGAAAACTGAAAGGAAGAGTGAGAGAGAGGACCGACGATAACGAGAAGAGGGGTAAGCTCAGGATAACTAATATTACAGTAGCAAACACAGACATTAACTGGGCATCTTTGCCACTAGTTAGTCAAGTACCACCTTACATTGGTAATGTAATGAAGAGTCCGGGCCTAGTATCGTCATCAAACTGGACATACAGATTGATTAGATAGAGGTTGTTTTGCCTTTATTTAATTTTTTTCTTTGCAATTTTTGGACAATATCTTTTGTCTTGGAGGACCGACTTGGGCTATTCAATGGTAAATCAGAGAGACGCTAAGCATTACAATAGGTTTTGCTGCTCTGTAGAATCGGAGTCTTGTGAGCATAGTAACATCTATCATCCCTAGTGGGATAGTGCCGGTTGTCCATAGTTACTGAGACTTGTACATATATTTATGCAATGGTTAATTGTAGAACTTCCATATGCAATAACTTGAAGTGCAACTTTAACTTTCATTCGTTAAAAAAATGAGCTTGTATATGATGTACTGCTGCTACATGAAGCTGGTCAGACATATGAGCATTTAGTTGTTTTGTCCAGATCCCCCAATGCCTCAGTCTGTATCCAGTTTGGTCACAAACCAGTTACTCAGTGGTTAGACCAAGCTCAGTGCGGTAGGCAGTTATGGTCACAGTATTTTCAGACATAAGACAATACAATGTAACTAGTGAAATCATTTTCGCCCATTGCTGTGGGTCAGTCTATTGGAGTGAATGATATTCTGTGAACAAAGTCCACTTTTAAAATAACACTTTACCTCCAGTTTATATCCAAATAGTGGTAGAAAACTGGAGGTAAAAGGTGGTATTTTATAGAATATTAATTTAATTTACCTGAATTTAAAGTATAGTTTACCTTCATTTTCTTCTTCCTATAATTTTTACAAAATTCCACCCATTGTGGACTGGTTTCGAGCACACTCGTTTTAGATTTAGGATTAAATCCAATTAGAAGCTGGAATTTTGATCTTGGCAAAACTATCTAGGGCTGATTGGCAGGGGTGGGGGATTTAAATTAATTAATTATAAAAAATAATAATAGGGCATAATTGGAGACTTAGACTAGTCCAAAGACCATCATAATCTTCAAGTGCACACTTGTGAGGTCATTAATCCAGCTCTGAGCACTTTAACTAAAACTGCGTTAGATCCCAGATGGGAGGGGCATAGTAGGGGAGAAGCGTATATTCAAAGAAGATATGTTTAAATTGCCATACTCATGGTCCACCTACTTTACTGTCAATGATTCGCAGTGTCCCCCAATGGCAGGAAAGAGAAATATTGTGTGTTATCAGAAAAAAGTGTAAGCTATCACTAAGGAAAGCTAAATTAGCAGCCAGTGCAGGATACTATCCCATATAGATGAAAAATACAGAAAGGCAGTTAGCATTCAGCATTAATTAGGTATACAACTATAATGTGATGGGTATTTGGGGACATTTTTAAAAACTAGTACACTTGTAACTGTCCCAAAAAGAAATGCTATAACCCAAAGCAGCCGCTCATATGAGTCCATTTTTCTAATACAGTTTAGAAAAACCTCAATAATTTTTATGGGTACAGCACCTCTTTATGCACGGTTACCTGTGTATCAGTTTTCATTAGTGTCACCCATTCAGTTTCAGTCCCATTACCTTGGAAGCCCGGAAGCAGAAAGAAGTGGCCTTGGTGTTGGACTTCTCAGCATCAAACAATACCAGGCCTTTCTCCTCCTCGCGGGCCAAGTACCGCCCTGTAGTCACATGACGCACGCGGAACGGCTGTCCCCATCTCATGTGGCTCCCGCTCCAGCTGTGAACGAATCAGTCCCAAAATACACCCCCTGAGTAGTATGAACACATCAGACACAAACATAACCTTCTGAATAGCTTAACCCTATAAAAATGCCACCAGAAAACCAAAACATGGCTCTTCTGGGATGTTGACCTTTAAAATTACAATTTCTATTGAAGCCTGCATTTAGACTCTACTATAATGTCTTATTTAAAATACAAAAATAACATTTATCATTCTTCATTTTATTATTCAGAATCCTATCTAATCTGGACCTAAAATTAACAGACTGTCAATAAATGAAGATTAGTTACATAATTACCTAATCCTCAGGGGCTCAAGTCTCCACAATGAACGTGCATGGGAACAAACAGCCCCTCCTTCATAATGGGGTAACCTGCAGATATGGAAGAGAGAGACGTTTAATTATAACCCTGACAAGCACTGTCCGTCTCGTCATTTAAGTCGTGACTCACCTACGCTGCTCCTCTCCTTGGTCAGTAGAGGAAATGGTCAAACACTCATCCATATGACCATGAAACAGACGCAGGACATGACCGCCAGTTAGGTATCCTGTGTAAATAACACAGAAATAGAATGCATCTTTGCTTGTAAAAACTTATAGCTGTTTAATGTCATTAATCTCCCCGGTAGTGTACTAGATTCTACAGATTTGTGCACAGAAGGAGCACTTAACCAGTTCTACAGCACATTATCACTGAACCATATGCAATATCCTCGTTTCTTTATATTGTAATACATTAAAGTTCTATTTTGAGTTTGAAGTACTTCTAGAACAGATCATAGGTATCCCTAAAGTGACATGCACCACAGATAAGAAAACATCTAATTGGGCATTACCGCTACAGAGCATTACCCTAGGTCAGTGGATTTCAAACTTTTTCAGTTCACGGCACCCTTAGGGTCTCCAAAGTTTTTTCAAGGCACCCCTAAGCCAAAATAATTACCAAGTAGTCCCCCGCCTTGCTTACCACTGGCCCTGGCCGAGGCACCCCTGTGAGATCTCCGAGGCACCCCAGGGAGCCTAGGCGCACAGTTTGGGAACCACTGCCCTAGGTAATTAAATAATCCTTTCTGGGTTTCCTACCTTCAGCTATCTCACAGCCTGAAGTAATTGGATTCATGTTCCAGAGGGTCTGCATGAATGAGGCATCTACCTGGAGGTCCCCGCTGGCAGTGGAGAGGTGCTGTGATGGGTAGAGAAGTCAGCCAGTAAGAAGAGTGTGAACAGATAATAGAATGTAGGTACAGTAGTTTCTCCACTATATCGTGAACTTACCAGATACCTCTCGGAGGACACACTGACTAGGATCAAGTCATCACCTATTCGCACCTTCTCTCCTTCTGAGCGCTGCTTGGAAGCAGGATGGATGGTCCACCAGCAAGCCTCTCCTGCGCATCAGCAGACAAGAGTCACGGAAAAAAATATACTAACCTGTTCATTTTAAAGCTGTCTAGTATAATCACATGTGAAAATCAGATCGTAAACCTCTGTACAAAATAGGGAAAGTGTTCAACATGCTAATATCAGGTGGCTGTTCTTTAAATATCAAACTATATAATATACTAAAGAAAACATCTGGGCTATTGTCAAGTTTCTAGGAATAATACATGTATAAAGTGTATCTTTACTGGGCTTTCCAGGGCCAAGTATCAATGGCTACTCCTCAACATTTTCAAAAAGATTGGGTCTTCTGATTCGTTAATTCCAAACGGTTCCTTTTGACAGTCTGTAACTGGTCTGAAGAACTCTGGAGGCATCACATGTAAACTAACAAATCCCACCCATGTATATTTTCAAGTACAGCATTCAAAAGTGATCTAAACTACTTGGTGCATTTATTTTGCACCAGATGAGCACCAGTAAACTGGTCTTTGGGCAGTGAGAGATGTTACGCTGTATACCATGTACAGACTTATGTTCCTGCACCTGTATAGCTTGTACTATACCTGAAGCATCTTCTTGAAGGCCGACATCAAATGCTAGCTTGTCAGTAAGAGATCGAGATGTAGTGAGACAGCACAGATACTATAGAGGGAGATGGCAGAAAATGGATTGTCAATACCAATTAGAAACCACCGAGTCAATCTTCATAGTGAATCGACAGGTTGAACAATGGTTCAAACTTCAAAATGGCTGCCTCCACAGTGAGGGCGGTAGGTATACTTTAAAATTTATCATTACTGCAACCTATTAGCATATCAGTTACAAAAGAAAAGATATGTTAAATGGTTATGCTCACAGTACGGGAATGAGAATATTGCTGTCTAATGTTGCCTCTAACACGACCATTCCAAAAAGGAACCTTTTAACAGGTCAGACTAATGAGGACTTCACATTGTAGGGCTGTATTCACAATATGCAGGATTTTTCCTTGCTAGTTACATTTTGAACACTATTATGGCCCAATTGCTCAACTTAGAAGGGACATTGCTGCTGACTCCATTAGGGTTAGGATTAACCCTACATGTTCATGGTCAAACTGCACAGATCCAATGTGACTGAGCCACACAACCAGAAACAGGCTGTGTTAGCTACAATATACTTATATGCATCATTGGTCAACCTGATTCTCTGCTTTAGGCAATCAGATCTGATCCAATTAGATTTGGTCATTCAGAATGGCTCTTTGGATATGCACAAATAGTGCAACGTTTGGATGAAATATTTATCAAATTGGCTTTGGCATCTCTGACCAGCTTGAGAATGACATGGTCCATAGGTTCATTTGTCCGATCTTAGAAAATCTTGCAAGGAGCAGAACCTCACGGAGTTGCTTGCCCAACAATGAAGAGAAAATTAATAACTTCTATAATAAAACGGTACTTTTTCATCATATTAACACTGATAAAAATCTATTGCAAGTTAGTCTAAGGAGGCTTAATATACTATGTTATTAGATTAAGCTTTTAATGGTTACTTGAGAGAACTTTGCATTCATCTTTTGCAATACACGTGTTGCCTGTGAAAATTACTTCCATACCAGAATTCGACTTACTGCAGCTCTATTAAAGACCAGTTCTTTAGTTAAAAGTTAAAATACTTAAACAAAATTCCACCAATCCTTACCATATTGCTGTGGCAGTGTCGCAAGAGGATGGCGTGACCGTAGAGTAACGTTCGGTGTCCTCCACCTTGAGAAGACTAAAAGTCAAGTGTGGAAGAGAGAATAAGTGTGAGGACACAATATATTTTCCTGTTCATCCCCTTACATAACTTATTAACTACAGCCCACTGCATCCTTGAGAGAATGGATAACCAAGACCCCTTTTTCTACCTTACAAAAAACTGGCAAAATGTATGATATGATGTGACTTAGCTAGTTACAAATCTAGAAGGTCTAGACTTCAGTTGTGATGTTACAAGAGCATTTCTACTCATATAGATCACATGCAAATAAAGAGATGTTGTGGGTTACTAAACATTATAGCCACCGGAATGTATGTTCATCTCTGGGATGAACTAACTCAAACATACAGGTTGAGCAACCTTCACTGTTCTTTGTTAGAAGATGTTGAAAGACATGTTCTTGCATGCACCAACACATGATTATGCCATACATTATAAACCAATGTTTTATATTATTTCTGAGAACAATGAAGAGTGCTGCCAACCGATGAACCATTCCTCAGGATGGCACAAGACTTCCACAGCTCTCCAACCCCCCCCCCCCTTTCCCCCAAAGCAAGGTGCAGTACTCCAAGGATTCCACGAGTTGCATTTCCCAAATCTTCAGTCACCTGGTAAACACCTGTTAGAAAGGAGGTTTGGTTTGTACCATGCGATGAAAAAAAGGAAAGAGAAGGAATTATAAAAAAAAGAAGAAGGAGTCAATGGAGGGAAGAAGGTCTAGTGTTTGTAAGATGTGAGGTCAGGAGGTCAGAAGAAGAGGACAAAATAAAGAGGACAAAATAAAGAGGACTTATGCACACAGGCTGCAAAAACAAGGAAGCCAGTGGATAAGGTGTGGGCTAAGGCATAACGGCTGGAACCACATCTTCCACTGGAGTAACTTATCCAGCTAAACAAAGTGGGGAGCTTTTAAAGAATTTTAAAGTCGTCCGCAAAGGAATTCTCAGAATGGACACTGGTTTAAAACCCGAATATGCAGGTTCATCTTATAGGTTTTTTTTACTATTTGGTCTTCTCCCTTAACCTAGGATATCTCTATTAACCGCTTTGGCATACGGCTTCCAATTTTGGCTGGTGGGATCCTGAATGTATCACTTTTAGGATGCTCAGGAAAAAAGTGTCACACATGGAAAACAATTGAGATGGAAAACTATGTGCTGGATAGGGATAAGGAAATATTATGTACAGTAAAAAGAAATCCTTTGAGAACTTTGATTAATAACAAAGCAAGAAATGGAACTTTTGCTACTGTATATGTTTTTTTCTCAATGTTTGTTTATACAGCAATATTTCACAGGATTGTACATGGCTGCATCATAGGTTTGTACCTTATAAAATTCTCTATTATTATAATAATAATAATAATAATAATAATAGTTTTTTTCATAATGTATTATGTTATTGATGGTTGCTGTCTATATATTGCTGTAAATTTCATGTACGACACTACGGACCATTTGTGGCACCTTATAAATCAAATATAATAATAATAGTAGTAATTATAAAAATAATAATAATACTGTGAATAATATATTATAGTTAAAGAGTCATGACAGTTCCTTTTAACTAATTACCTGTTTTCAAACTAAAATTAACTTGTGTTGGGCTAATTACTAGGAATATTATATAGTTACTATATTAGTTTCTAGTATTGGGCCAGTGATGTCACTATTAGATTTTACATAGATATAGATATTTTCCATAATGTGCATCTAGCATTTAAAATGATAAATGTATTATGTGCACAACTAATATTTAAGTGAAACTCGAGAATGTAGCTCCTAAGTGTTCTATGGAGAACCATACGATGGGGAACTGTCTATTTTCAGAGGGATTTTAAGACAGTTGACTTGACATATGAGCGTAGGAGAATTTCAACAATGCGGCATGGTCACAGAATCCCTTCTAAGGATTTGTTCCCTCGTTAATGCCGGTGTCATTGTGAGTCCAGAAGGAAGCAGACTGGATACAATGTATTACTGAGACTGGAGGCAGGAGCGGAGAGCCAGTGCCAAGGACCGGGAATTTTTTGTGAACTAACAGAGAAAGAGAGAGAGAGGGAGGGATGTGGTTCCAGCAGCAGAAAGAAGGGATGGGAAAGTCACAGGAGGGAGCAGTAGCAAGGCCACAAAACGTACCCATTTATCCAAATTGGGCGCCTAGCACGAAGACAAAGAAGAGAAAGCCAAAACAAAACACAGAAAGAAATTATGTCAAAGAGAGCTCTGCGAGGTAGCCTTATTGAATCTGACAAAGTGAGACAATACGGATGGGACTGACCACAACACATTACTATCCTGCACTGAAGAGTCCAAACAAGAATGAAACAGGCTGTCTGTAGATAGTATTTCTGTGTCATGCTCTATAAACCCAATGGGTGGACCAATGACTCAACAGGCTGCAATGAAAAGACATAACCTAATGTATATTCTCTTTCTGGAATGGCCTACTTGCCTATCTATTCAAAGTCTTGATGGTTGATAACAAATAACCAGGACATTGCAATCCAGGTATGAGTGGAATAGAACCCAGATACAGAATATAATATCAATAAAATATATTTTTAATGGATCCTGAAGAAGATTAAAATGACTGCTGATGAAAACATATTTTAGGGACTAAATATCAGCTTATTACACACAGTTATTTGTGTAGCTTAATCACGAAACGTATAAGAAGAGTTCTTGGACATTATATGGACTTTGTTCAGCATAGAGGAAAATATGATTACAAAAAAAACAAACACAACCTATGCAGTGTACAAAATCTCCAAAACTTTGAGGAAGAAGATAAAAGAGGCTATACATCTGAAATAAGAAAAAGAGGATATCAGTTTCAACAACAACATAGAAAGTTCCCTGTAGCAAAAGATGTGAACATTAGCACCAATTCTGGGTACGCTGCTCCAGCAACAAAACTATGGGCAAACACAAGCAGTAGACAAAAAATATTGTGTGCGTGTTGTGTGCAATGGCAGCAGAAAAATGGACCATACCTCATTTCCCATCTCCACCGTGTTTGCCAGCATTTCCTGCAGAGCTCTTACGGATAGAGATTGCTCCAGAATGAAGCAGCAGATGGCCAGATCTGGAGGTACATTCTAGAAGAAGATGGATAAGAGAGACGTATGAGCAGAGATTCCGAGAAGGGTGGTAGGTAGATATAAGCATATTGAGATGTGCTCCCCTAACCTGAGCATTGGATGTTGATTCCAGGAAGCAGAGGCGGTTCCCGAAGCCTTCCGCACCCATGCACATCTTGAAATTCTCTTTTCGGATGGTAGTGCTGCATTGCAGGACCACCACATCTTCCTGAAATTGAGACAAGAAAACAGAAGTTGTAAAAGAAGAACATGGCAGAAAATTAACGATGGTTCATCATAGAAAGGAGCATATATAGAGCTAGTGCTATCCTACACCACATGCGTGTGCTGGCAGAATAATCTATCATTATTATATTAAATGATTTATCTTCCTTCAGCCTAGATATGGCTGTAGGACCACCAATATCACAAACACTATCTCTTATTGAAGATGATTGGTTGATATGTCTCACAACATATTTTTCCAATGTATCCGTTTTCATAAAAATCTTTATGGATTAGGAGCCGATTGATTAAAAGCTATTTTGTCAGCATCCGGCTGATGCTAGTCTCCCCCATCATCATCATCATCATCAAATATTTATATAGCAACCACTAATTCCACAGCGCTGTACAGAGAACTCACATCAGTCCCTGCCCCATGGAGCTTACAGTCTAAATTCCCTAACATACACACGCACAGACTGAGAGACTAAGGTCAATTAAATATCTGCTAATTAACCTACCAGTATGTTTTTGTAGTGTGGGAGAAAACCCACGCAAACACGGGGAGAACATACAAATTCCACACGGATAAGGCTATGGTCGGAAATCAAAATCATGACTTCAGTGCTGTCAGGCAGAAGTGCTAACCACTAGGCCACCGTGCTGCCCACTGCTTTTACCTAAACCCTGAACCTTTTTATTGCAGCAGTACTTCCACAATGACTGATCTGGTAATGACATGATGTTACCATTGTCAGGTGGCATTACCAGAGCAAGCATAGTGGCAGTTTTGAAAAAAATCATTTTTAGGAAGGTGTTATATGGAGTAATAGGAGAAGTTATATATAGTAATTAGTGCAGTTGTAGGCAGAAGCTATATTGAGTAATAGGAGCAGTTATAGGGAGAGGTTATATGTAGTAATAAGAGGAGTTATAAGGGTTCCTTATATGGTGGTGGTAGCTCTCATTATGTATCACTGCAAATCACAGGGATACATAAGTAAGTAGCATCACCCTTTACCATGTCGGGGCTGCTTTGGGAGCTTGGTGAAGACCCCCGTCCTCCTACTCACCAGCAGTGAATATTTGCCAGCGAATGGAGGGAGTGCTAGGTGTATATGTATTGTACTTTCACCCAGAGGCATCAGCTGGATCCCATTGATAAAGACAAAGCTTTGTGTTTCACAGCTTAATAAATGTACTGATGCTGCTGTCAGCATGGAGGACTATGGGGACAGAGGTGAGCTCCAGTAATTAGGTTAAGGCCGGGGAATCTCTGATTTCTCCCACGTTAACCCTTTGTTAAATAACGAAAGCAGTAAAAGAGGCTTTGCCAACATTTAAGCTGGCATTTTGGCTTAGCCGCTTGTCAGATACACCCCATAGGGAGGGGTTATATGGGGTAATAGGAGGAGTTAAAGGGAGGGGTTATATGGAGTGATAGGAGGAGTTATAGGGAGGGGTTATATGGAGTAATAGGAGTAATTATATGGAGGCGTTATATGGAGTGATAGGAGTTAAATGGAGGGGTTATATGGAGTGATAGGAGGGGTTATAGGGAGGGGTTATATGGAGTGATAGGAGTTAAATGGAGGGGTTATATGGAGGGGTTATAGGGAGGGGTTATATGGAGTGATAGGAGGAGTTATATGGACTGATAGGAGGAGTTATAGGGAGATGTTATATGGAGTAAAAGGAGGAGTTATATGGAGTGATAGGAGGAGTTATAGGGAGGGGGTTATATGAAGTGATAGGAGGAGTTATATGGAGTGATAGGAGGAGTTATATGAAGTGATAGGAGGAGTTATAGGGAGGGGTTATATGGAGTGATAGGAGGAATTATAGGGAGGGGTTTTATGGAGTGATAGGAGGAGTTATATGGAGGAGGAGTTAGAAGGTGAGGTTATATAGAGTAATTGATGAGTTAACGAGAGAGGTATATGTAATAATGGGATAAGTTACAGGGAAGGGTTCTATGAAATATCATGTGAAGTTTCTATGGATTATAGCTGTGTCACAGTGAACAAAACTGCAGCGCAATTTATTTTTCCCAATGTGTAAAGCCAATACCAAGCAATAGGCCCTGGTTTATGGACGTGCCGTGTGTCACAGACATGCCACTGATCTTTCTGTGACATGTGTTGACGCGAAGGGGTTAATGCTGTTCACACTCTTGCACGTTTAAAACAGTAATTTAGCTGTTACTGCAATATATATATAATAACATTTTGCATTATAGGCTACTCACTTGTGGAACGCAGATTTATAAGAACCCCAAAAAACTAGCAGAGTCATAAATGCTACTAAGGGGCTGTTGTAAACAAATAAAGGGAATGATTTAAAGAGTAGCACTGTATGAAATAATAAGATATACAAAGGATGTAATAAAGCACAAAGCAGAAGTGATTGAGGTTTAGTGACAGTTCAGTTGTACACTGATTACACACAGGTTTCCACTTTGATCAGACTGTGAGGACCAGGTTAAACACTGCTGCATAAGCAGGTTTATATTTATACACTTACATAGCACATTTCTCATCCTATCACACAGACACTTACATTGTCATCCTATACAGAGGGATCTAGTTTAGAAATACATTCACTTTCTGCCTTGCTGTGGGGCCAAATCATAAAATAAGGATGCAGATCCAAATGGGATTATATTCATACAAGATGCAAGATCTTAAAACAAAACAAAAAAAATTAAAGATTAAGATCCAATTCATTAAATGGGAATACAAAAGAGAAAAAGTTGATCAACTAAGTGCTCTTAGTAGACTACAGTACAATAAGTCACTGTTCCTCTGTGAGATTGGGATATATATTAAGGGTTAAACAGTTCATGGTGGGATGAAGAAGTTGCTCCAAAAAAAATTATTTGAAGTAATAAACATGACTGCCAATCATCATTAAAATGTATTAACAAAACAATATAAATACATAGTATGGTATTTATAATACTAAATCACACACAGCATATAACATACAAGTTGTTTGGGTCTGGGTCAGGATCTTAGACTCTTATCTTCAATATTTGAACCCCAATATTCCAGGACTGAATGTAAGCATCATGGCTCATAGACTGCACCGGAAGACCTGCTCAGGTCAGGTACATCCTGGTCAGTCCAGACCCGACCACATTGCAGTACATATTACTATCTGTCTAGAGGGTTCCTACCCCTTTAATATACAGTTTAATTATCAGTAAAATTTGACATAGGTAAGTAAATGTTTTATACATTTTCAATAAATATATTTTCAAGTAAATGTGAATTCTGGTAAGAAGTGGAGTTATATAAAAGGGTCATGTGGAGTAATAGGATGAAGTATAAGGAGGAGTAATATGGATTAATAGGAGAAGTTATTGGGAGTGGTTACATGTAGTTATAGGAATTAAAATAAAGAGTAATTGGAGTATAGGGATTTGTTTTATGAAGTAATAAATTAGAGGGAGACATAATAAGGAGTAATAGGATAATGAGGTTAGATGAAGTAATAGGAATTATAGGGTTATATAAAGTAAGAGGATGAGTTATAGGAAGTGGTAATATGGAGTAAAAGAGTTATATGAATGGGGTATGTAGATTATAGAGTTATAGAAGAGTTACAAGGAAAGATGATATGGAGTAATATGGTAAGATATAAAAAGGGATTATATTGAGTAAATGGATGGGCTTTAGGGATGGGTAAAAATAAGAGTTATAGGGAAGAATTTTATAGAGTAACATGAAGCATAATACAGAGGTATGATATGGAGTAAGAACGGGCTATAGGGAGGGGTTATATGGATTAACGGGATAATACAGAGATGATATGGAGTAAGAGGAGGGGCTATAGGGAGGGGTTATATGGAGTTACAGAAGGGATAATACAGATGTATGACATGGGGTAGGAGGTGGGGGAAAAGGGAAGATTATATGGAGAAACGAAGCATAATACAGAAGTATAATATGGAGTAAGAATGGGTTATAGGGAGGATTATATGGAGTAACAGAAGGGATAATACAGATGTATGACATGGAGTAAGAGGTGGGGCTATAGGGAGGATTATATGGAGTAACAGAAGGCATAATACAGATGTATGACATGGAGTAAGAGGTGGGGCTATAGGGAGGGGTTATATGGAGTTACAGAAGGGATAATACAGTTGTATGACATGGGGTAGGAGGTGGGGGAATAGGGAGGATTATATGGAGTAACAAAGCATAATACAGAAGTATGATATGGAGTAAGAATGGGTTATAGGTAGGATGATATGGAGTAACGAAGCATAATACAGAAGTATGATATGGAGTAAGAATGGGTTATAGGGAGGATTATATGGAGTAACAGAAGGCATAATACAGAAGTATGACATGGAGTAAGAGGTGGGGCTATAGGGAGGATTATATGGAGTAACAGAAGGCATAATACAGATGTATGACATGGAGTAAGAGGTGGGGCTATAGGGAGGATTATATGGAGTAACAGAAGGGATAATACAGATGTATGACATGGGGTAGGAGGTGGGGGAATAGGGAAGATTATATGGAGTAACGAAGCATAATACAGAAGTATGATATGGAGTAAGAATGGGTTATAGGGAGGATTATATGGAGTAACAGAAGGCATAATACAGAAGTATGACATGGAGTAAGAGGTGGGGCTATAGGGAGGATTATATGGAGTAACAGAAGGAATAATACAGATGTATGACATGGAGTAAGAGCTGGGGCTATAGGGAGGATTATATGGAGTAATATGAGGAGTTATTAGAAGTTATATATATATATATATATATATATATATATATATATATATATATATATATAAATTAGAAGAAGATGTAACAATGTAATAAAATAATATTACATCATTGTCCTTCCCTAATTAAAGTGTCCACATTCCTACATAACATTACTGTATGGAAAGATTGAAGAATACGTCCTTTTCACATGTTTTACAGCTGTAACGATATTAAAGGGTAAATGAGGATTCCTATCTAGACATCGCTTTCCTGCTCTTACACTCTGCCCGGAGCTGCTCCTGCAGCCCTCTCCCTCTCTGCTCCACTCCCCACCACAGGGAACGGAGATATTTTAGGTCTGCACCTGTTCTGGGTTTTACTGTGACCTGGACTCAGCAAATAACCAGGATTCCTGCAATCCCCACACACACATCATAAATGTCTGCACACTCACAGCTCAGTACACCCACCAATGTATCTTCAACCACACAGTATTGTACCATACTTGTACCATACGTATGGCAGGGGACATTGTTAAGATTTCACTAAATTAATACTCTATATATAATTTATTTTTGTTTGCTGTTACATTTATGCTATCAAAAGTAATGCAATTGCTGGTATCGCAAGAATGGCTGTCAAAGGCTGGGCATCCCCTTCCCATTTTATCTCCAAGCCATCTCATCAATCTCTGCCCCTATTAAATACATTGTACATTTGATGCAGTTTTAACTTGACAGATGGACAGGTTCGGTCATAAACAATATTCTTCTGAAAGAGTGTTGGTCTGCAAGGAGTATGAGGGTTCAGTAGACAATTGTATGTATTTAATGAGGCAGCGAGGGAAGCTCACCCCATGTGGCGGAGGCTGGGGGCTGCAATCAGTTTCTTAGCAGGTGTTCCTCTCCCTCCTCAGTATCCCCTCTATGCTGCTAGTCGCTGCTCAACCACTGATTGAGGAAGCTGTGATTGGTCTGTTTGTGCTGCGATCACCATGTGCTTCCTCCTGCAGTTAGTGCATTAAGATCAGAGTGATTGGCACCAGAGACACAAGAGTAGCAAGAGAAGCGCACTAGCGGAGATAGCCTAATGGTGGCACAGTTTGATATAAACAATGGAGGACAACCGGTAGATTCTATAATGGGGATTCTAGTAGTCTTTGAAATAATGATAGTACTCACAATATGGACATACTGCTACTGCATATATTTTAATTCATTACATTATGCAGGTTTTTATTACATACAAAATGTGGGTGGGAGCTGTGGCTGGATCACTTATAAATCATTTATTCTAGATATTTATTTTAATTAGGGGTGCAGTGCACCGCTGTATATCATTGCAAATGTATAGATTTTTTTTATATTGTGTTGTATTACTGCATAGGAAATGTATTGATTTCTGAGCTATTAGCCATGGTGGAGGACATGTGTTTTTGTAAGAAAGGAAATCCTAACTTAAGTTAATTAATTATTTTCACTTCTAAGTGACCAACAGGTCTGTTGAGCCTGAAAGTACAGGAGGGGGTAATTAGACTTGTGATCTCTAAGATATGATGCAAGTAAGATAGGAAACTTAACATCAAGTTTTAGGATACATTACATCCTGGTGGTCATTATTGAAAATAGTTTATCAGCTGTTTTGTTGCCAGGGAGGATCAGGGGGCTGGATTATCCATGCCAGGCTGTGTCCAAAACTGTATAAAAGAGCACTGTTTGACCATGTAATGTATCTTTATTCCATCTGTACCTTCTGAGATCACTAGTACCATAAACTAGTGTGTAACTGTCCTTATTAGGGCACTTGAGCTAATAAAATCATCATCATCATCATTTATTTATATAGCGCCACCAATTCCGCAGCGCTGTACAGAGAACTCACTCACATCAGTCCCTGCCCCATTGGGGCTTACAGTCTAAATTCCCTAACACACACACACTAACACACAAACAGATAAACACAGACTAGGGTCAATTTTGTTAGTAGCCAATTAACCTTCCAGTATGTTTTTGGAGTGTGGGAGGAAACCGGAGCACCCGGAGGAAACCCATGCAAACACAGGGAGAACATACAAACTTCTCACAGATAAGGCCATGGTTGGGAATTGAACTCATGACATCAGTGCTGCTTCAAGACCCTACTTACCTGCGCAATTCCTGTAACCTACAGATTATACCAATCTAATCTGTTACCTGACTGTTCTGAGGCTGGAACCCAGCACCCAGTACCAACGCTTTGCCTGCTACCCTGCAGCTCTCGCCAGTGTGATAGGCCAGGGGGGAATCATCCACAGCAACCCTGATCTAAAGAAAGAGGTCAGGGGTACCTACCCGGGTGCCCAGCGAGGGGGTACACTAGCAGCGAGAGTTACCCGGAAGAAACCGGTTCTAGGTGTCGGCGAAGGAGCCCAGTGGCATCAGCAGCAAGCCCCTCCTACTGAGTTTAGAGGAGCGCAATTTGGGATAAAGAAAGGGGACACTAGCATGGCAAGCCCAGCTGGTCCCCAGCAAGCCAGACAGGGTGGCATAGGGGGTCCATCCTGTGACATTGGCATTGTACACACACTCAGGTAGAAATCGAGTTACAAAATGTAGAAAAACAGCTGATGCCTAATTGTTTAAAACTACCATAATAATCTGGTTGAACACTGATATATTGTCATTAAACTTGAGTAATAGCCCCTTCAGGGCACTCTAATTCATGGTTTTCTACAGAACTCTCCATATTGCTGCTTGCCCTTTACCCATTTATATGTAACCATTGCGGAATACTTCAGGTTACAATGACTCACAAGATTCCAAACCGAGATGTTTTGTGTCACCTTAACCCTCCCTACAGCCCAGAGACAACTCACAACACCTGAAGTATCTGGGTAGAAGCCTCTTCACTAATGGTGACATCCCATCTCTTCTTATTACCTTATACCTTTTATCCTCTTCAAAAATATACCGCTACCCACCATAATCTTTGACTATACCTCCTAAAAATGACAACTCACACAGTGTACCAGTCATACTACTGAAAGAACCTGCAGCCCAATCTATTATGCTTCACAAAATATAGCTATTTTAAGGAGGATAATTAATATTAGCAGTGTTATATTATTCAAACAGATATGCAGCAGGCATATATTTTACATTGGCAATAGCTGAACATTTTTATTTTTGCTGATCGATATTTAAAAGAACACAAACTGTAAAATATAAAAATAAATATATATACATAAGGGAAAGTATGCGTGGAACCGTTTTCATGTGCGTCAGATCTCTGCTGAAAAATAAATTGAATTACTAATGCTCTAGCACCTCTTCCCAAGAAGTTCATATTGCCTTTGTAGTCTTACTTGGTCATTGAGTTGGACTGGAGAATTCTAGAAAGCAGTATATATTGTGATTGTTTACTGGGAGAAACTGCAGGTTAGGAAGTGAAGGGTAGAACTCAAATTCATAGTCTTCTCAAAACAGTACCAATTATAACAGTAGCATAATTTGAGCTGGAACCAATGACAATACAATCTGTGAATTGTAGCTTTTTATTTTAAAGTATAGTTGTTGATGGATTTGGTGAACGTATAAGACAATTATATTTTTTTGTATCCCAACTTATTCTATGGTGTATCCATCTACTACTTACAGTCATGGCCAAAAGTTTTGAGAATGACAAGTAATAGTTTTCACAAAGTTTGCTGCTTCAGTGTTTTTAGACCTTTTTGTCAGATGTTGCTATGGTATACTGAAGTAATACTGAAGTAAAATCACAAGCATTTCATAAGTGTCAATGTAATTGTCAATAGAAGCCTTTAAGTTTATGCAAAGAGTTATTTGCAGTGTTGACCCTTTGTTTTGAAGGCCTCTGCAATTCGCCCTGGCATGCTGTCAATCAACTTCTGGGCCACATACTGACTGATGGCCGCCTATTCTTGCCTAATCAATGCTTGAATTTTGTCAGAATTTGTGAGTTATTTGTCCACCTGCCTCTTGAGGATTGATCTCAAGTTTTCAATGGGATTAAGGTCTGGGGAGTTTCTTGGCCATGGACCCAAAATTTTCGATGTTTTGATCCCAGAGCCACTTAGTTATCACTTTTGTCTTATGACAAGGTGCTTCACCATGCTGGAAAAGGCATTGTTCTTCACCAAACTGTTCTTGGATGTTTGGGAGAAGTTACCCTGGGAGGATGTTGTGGTACCATTCTTTATTCATGGCTGTGTTCTTAGGCAAAATTCTTTTTAAATAGGGCGAAGCCCCCCAAAAAAAAAAAAAGCAAAACCTCCAGTTTTCTTCAGGTTTAGGGCTGATCTATATTTGATCATTTCCTGTCTTGCGGATAGAGCTCTGGGTTGTGAATGCAAAAGAGCTAAGTATTGTACCAATATCCCACACAGTAAATCATACAGGAAGAGAAACAAGTTTAAAACTACAATGCATATGACCGATCATGCGCCCTAAACCTGTGTCAAACCTTTATATAAAACACACACATATTTGTATCCCTATACATGGAAGAACGAGTTAATTTGGGGGATATACAGGATATCTGGGGGAATGTACCTGTGTGAAATTATTAATATTCAAACTGTCATAACACAGATGGGCCAATAAATTAAATTAAGAAAAACATGGACGCTACGTGCACAGCTAATATAGAACGTGTGCACATTATCATCATCACCATTTATATAGCGCAACTAATTCCGCAGCGCTGTACAGCGAACTCATTCACATCAGTCCCTGCCCTATTGGGGCTTACAGTCCCCTAACACACACACGTCAATTTTGTTAGCAGCCAATTAACCTACCAGTATGTTTTTGAAGTGGGGGAGGAAACCGGAGCACCCGGAGGAAACCCACACAAACACAGGGAGAACATACGTACTCCTCACAGATAAGGCCATGCTTGGGAATTGAACTCATGACCCCAGTGTTGTAAGGCAGAAGTGCTAACCACTATGCCACCATGCTGCCCAATTATGTTGGGTGAACTTGTGAGATTTTAAGATATTTCAGGCATAGGGGGAGTTAACTGTGATGATCGCTTGTCATGTCAGCTATAAGCAGCAGAATGGTTAGACACACCACTGCTGGTAAGTACATGTGTATTATAACACAGCTGTTACATAGAAAGAGCCATGTGTGGTCTGACAACTGATCTGTACAGACCTGGGGCTGCCCACTTATTACGGATCTACTAAAAGTCTATCTAGCAGAGGCAAATACTTTAAAAACACCTAAAGAACCTGGAATGTTCATGGTCAGTAATGTTCATTCATAATTAGGCATGTTTTGTTTTTTTTGAATATAAAACTTTATTCAAAGGTGGTCTTTGCTAAAATGATCTTTAATAAAAAAAAATAAAAAAAAAATTGCTCAGCTGGCAAAGCGACTAAAATAATAATCATAATGTATTGCAGAGATACATGTAATCATAATAAACAGACCTCCAAGGTTAAAAGATGGTTCCCGTCAGATTTGATCACACAGAATTTTGCTGAAAATAAGTTCTTCCTATATTTTTAAATCCAGAGTCTTATTTTTATTTTTCAACAATACAAACAAAAAATAAAGAAGATCAAAACAAGCTTCACATATTATATCTATCAAAGTTGTACGTAGAATAATATTGATCATGAAAAGGGTATTGTGAGATAACACAAGAGCATTTGCGTTCAGCCTTCTTGCAGTAAAACAGGATATAAAGATTATATAATACACAATGTGTATAATATAGAGAACAGAGTATAAAGAAAACACATTATCATGGGTGCCCGCGGGTTAAATTCATTACACAAGATCCTGACACGGAGTATAAAGCATAAGGGGAGTTCAGCCAATGACCCCAAAGGTTTTCAAGTTTTAAAGGCCATTTCTTGATGGTATAGACAAAACGTTCATGCCCAACGGTGTCATTTACTAAGCTGATCCAGTCACGTACCCATGGGGCTGAGGAGGCCATCCATTTGCTAGCTGTGCAGACCTTAGCTAGCATGAAAACATTTCTGAAATATTGACATAGATTATTCATCATATCCTTCAAATGTTAGGTGAATATAATGGTATCTGCAGCCCAGTTTTGTCGATGCAACGGATAATTCCTGTCCAAAACCGTTTAATGTTAGGACATTGCCACAGGAGATGCCAGAAATTACAATAGGGGGCAGTACATTTAGGACATTGGGTAGTTTGATCAGGTCTAACTCTGGGCAGTCTCCAGGGAGTGAGGTACTATAGTCCTTTCTATATTTTACCATTGCGTCGCCATCTGTCATGAAGATAAGCCACAAGTTTGATACTTGTTACAGATTAATGATTAGAAGGGTAATTTGAAAAATACACTATCAGAATATATATATATATATATATATATATATATATATATATATATATATATATATATATATACACACTATCTATATAGTGGCGGTATGGAAAATGTAATGGATTTGGTAGCATTACAACCTGAGCAGTGGGCGTATGACATACCACACTGTATATCAGCCCACTTCCACATGCGTGCACATACATGGGTATATATACACACGCACGGCACATTAACATACAACCATAAAGGTCGCAGAATAAGTTTATTTATCACTTTCAGAAATATCCTTCTCAGACATACCTGTCCTAATACACCAATGCCTTAAACATAATCAAGTCCGGAAACGAAAAGGTCTCATATCCCAATAATAAGATTCCCTAACATTGTCTAAAACTTCTGGCAGCTCCAGACCGCAGCCAGAGTCTATGACTTCGTCATGGCAACCTTTCAGCATCTCCGCCGTTTCCAGGGCCGGTATCTGGAAGTGTCATCAATAGGTAAATTCTCTTCCAGAGTCGTTTTCCCATGACCGGTAATATCTACCTTTTATTTCTGACTGAATATGTGTTTACAATTAGTGCAAAGGGGTGTTAAAATATTCATATTAACCGTAAAGGCAATTTGTACACATCATAGTCAAAAAGGACAAACGTCTTAGACTCTTTCTGAAGTATTGGGATAACTTCATCCTGTCCTCATCAATCTCAAGCTTGTGTATAAGGCAGGTATTTGTCTTGTGTTAACTGTGCCTTGCAAGGCATTACAACTAGATTATTCTAATCGTAACTGCTATTGTAGTTACAAACAGATCCGTCTGATGATGTCTAAAAGGTCACTCCTGGCTATAAACCAAAATAATAATATATAAACAATATTAAAACACGTAACATGAAAAATCTTCCGATTTCTGCCCCTAGAACTGAAGACCTTGATTAAAAGTACAACATGTATTATCCCTGTGCTTGGGATCATTTTCTGGAATTACACTGAACATGTAAAGTAACTATGGGAACTAATGTATATCGGGGTTCTTTTGCGATTTGTGTCTGGTTTTCCATGGCCAACGGACATGGAATAAAAACTTATGAATTTGAATAATAAAAAAAACAAAACAAAAACAAAAAAAAACACAGATCGACTGAAAAATAAAAAAAACATTCTTTGTGAAACCAATAAATTAATGCCAAAAATCAGCCTCGGGGTAGAGGTGTAAACCACCTGTGGTCATAAAAGGATGAAAAATTTTTTGGGGTGGGACACATTTGTTGGACGGTCCTGCCTACATGGGCGCATGCTGCACACACATGAATATTGGTTCACCCCCATAATGGCGGCTGTCACTCAGAGTAGGTGACCAGGACAAATTAAATGGGAAATGGTGGTGATAAAAGGGCGTCCAAAACCTCTCTAGAAAGCTGCAGAACATTTCTATATTCAACTATCAAATAGTAAATATGATTTATTGTAAGGAGGGGGGGCACAGAATTATGAAGGTAGGGGACCATCTTTTATCTTTAAAGCACTAGAATACTGCAGACTTATTTGCAGACATTACCATAGATAAAAAAACTGAAGAATGGTTTATAAGTTATCCAGCTTTAATGGGTGGTTTCCGTTGTCGGCGTAGATTTCTATTGAATCAGGAAATGTGAGTTTGCCTAAAACCCCAGTACTGTAATGTAATTGGTCAGAACCATGTCTATTTTCTAGCATGTTCAGCCCTACATGTATACTCCCAAAATTAAGGTGCACCCATCAAAGTGAGTTTGTGCGCTGAACCAATATTCAAGGGAATGTATTGATCACAATCTGCCTTGTTGAGGCATTTTTAATGCTAGTATGAATATTGGTTCACTCCCAAAAAATATGTCTGCCCCCCACTGTGTGTACGTGACAGATATACTTTAACAAGATCAAAAAGTGCCCTTCTCCATTCACGCATTGTACAATGTTCCGGATAATAGATAGATAGTCAAGGGAACCCAGCCGGAATTAATATTTTATAACTGATTTGCTATTCTTTTAGCTGCAAGATATAAAACCCACATTTCTCTGTAAGAAACTCGGTATATTGACTTGATGACGCAGATATAGGTCTATTCGGCTCAGGGAATGACGATGTTCCTTAGATACACGTTAGACAACCCAATATAAGTATAGGCTATATAGATGTGTGTTTTGATGCATCTACACAGTGTACCAGGAATATTGGAAATATGTCTGAGGGAGGCAAACCGTGTTCCTTTCTACTTTCAGAAAATAAATTTAGGCCACATCTTCACTCCTGTTCTCTCAGGCTTCAGTTTTTCTTTTTATAGATCAGGTGAAACATCTCCTCTTCTGCTGACAGCATGAGGGAGGGACTGTGAGCAGGGGCCTGGAAAACATGCACAGGCCGAGGTCTGGCTATAAACTGCATGGGGGGAGACAGGTCAAAATCAGACTGCATACAGGTGTATATGTATGTCACACAATGTACAACCAGCATAAACACAGGTAGAATACCAGAACGGAGCACTGGTGACACATACACTGCAGTCATCTAGAACAATGTACAAGTGTCATTAGTCACAGGTAGAAAACACAAGACTACACACAGGAGTCAGACACAGGTACAGATCCAGCACTATAAGATATACACTTCACAAAGACACAGGCAGATATCTACAGATGCAGGTCTCAGACACAGGGATAGATGCAGCACTACATATAGGTATCACAAAGACTGAACTACAACACTGGTATAGGTGTCAAATAGACACAGGTAGAGATCCAGCAGTAGGTGTCACAGACATTAGCAGCAATTCAACACTATATAGGAGGTGTCACAAAGACAGGAACACAGTACTCTGTACAAGTGTTACAGAGACACAGATAGTGATCCAACACAATACAGGTGTCACAGAGACAAACCCAGCGACTCTGCACTATCTACACGTGTTACAGAGAGAATGGATGAAAACACATGTAAATGTAGAGATGATTAGATACAGGTGACAAGTAGCCAACAGTGTACCTCAGGCTGGTGTCACAGCACTATATACACACACACACCACCCAAACACAAGCAAGATTCAACACTATACAACACTGCCTGAGTCTCTGTGACACCTGGGAGGTCCAGCCCTTTATATAGGTGACACAGGTAGAGACCCAATGATATATACAGGTGTGACACACACCCCCACAGGTAGAGATGGCACATCATTATCCAGGCGTCATAAAGACACCAACAGCCAGAGATCCAGCATTATTATTCAGGTTACACACACATAGGCAGAGATACAGCACTATAGATAGGTTTTTTTGACATACTGGGGTTAAATTGTAAAACAGTGAAGAGGAGCATAGCAAGATAGCTATTTAGGTTATAGAGAGAGCGACAGCCTTGTATGCTATATGCTGGCGAAATCTAAAGTTAATTTTAGACTTGTATGGTGTATATAATTATAGAGGTGTATGGTTCTCAAACTTGACATCAGGTTTCACTAAGAGTGCATGTTTTCTAGATCTCTTCATAAGACGACATATATATGAGAATCTATGACACATTCATCTGTGACACAGAGAGATCCATGAGGACAGGTTTGAAAACCATCTGTATATACCGGGTTCATGGAAGCTGTTGTAGAACTACAAGTCTCAGCATGGCATACTGGAATGGCAGAGTTGTTTCAGCCTAGTTTTTAAGGTTGCATTATACTAGAGTCTGAACATATTTTTGTAATCAATCTTCACCTCCTGCTCATCCATTACAGCTCCCGTTTTGAAGTGAACGGGAATAGAGTAACCAGAATGCAGACGACAGCACAGAGTATTTCAGGATGTGTGCGCACTGATCTTGTGGGAAAGAGTGACCTGTCCATTTGTGTGATTAGGTCAGCGGAGGGGACAGTGTCATAATGTGAGGAAGGAATGGAGGACATGCAGAAAGCCAAAAAAGATAGTGGAAGTAGGAGACCCAAACAGCACAGACTAGGGAAGCTCCTGATATAGGAAGATTGTGGTGTCAAATTAATCTCTATATGACATTAAGTTCATATATATAACTTTATACATTAAGCAGCCTTACTCCAGTTTTATACTGAAAGGGGTTTGATTTCTTTTGTTTTACAGAAATAAATAAAAATAAATAACAAAAGTCAGGTCACAACATTCCAACGTCAAACCATTATCTAGATATGTCATTGTCCACAGCATATCCAGCGATAGGAACTAGTGTAAGCAGATAAGTGGTCATGCTGGACCTACAGTTGTTAGGAAGTGCTACTTAATAGGGTAGTAGACTCAACTTCCAGCAGATGTAACAGTTTTGTTAATATATGAACTAAATCCATAGAATTCTGCAGCAGAACTAACCAAAAGTAACATTTTAATGTCCCCTTCAACCAGACAGGACATCTTGTAACAATGCTGTCAATGTCCTAAGAGCTAGCAATCCAACTGCTAATCTCCCCACCACAACTCAAATCTGCCTTTAGAAATTTCAACATTAGCCAGACGAACATGCTGTGTGATATTTAACTCTCTCAGTGCTACATGAAACGGTCTCATCCCCCCCCCCACCACCACCAACCCCCTCCCCACCTCTGTTCCTTAAAGTAGTTCTGGAGACTCACACCCCAGATATGTTTCCCTTTCGGTCCTTGTCACTCACACATTCCCCAGAGACTCAACACCCCCCCCCCCTAGTCCTCAGCAGCCTGTCACAGTGGTGATTGGAGTCCAACAGGTGCCCGTGTCCAGGATAGTCTGTATCGTCTTCCTCCACTGAATTAACCTCTTCTGCCTGGGCACGTTAACTCTTCATTTTACCCAAAACTACGTAACACAATCCAAAAAGGTGCTCTGCCAAGACGGCTGCTTACTCGCATTAAATCACACTGTATTCCTACAAATACACAGTACAATGTGCCTTATTGCACTGGAACACTCACTGTCCTGAGGAACTGGATCTCATCCTCACTCTCTCCTCCTTCAGCCATGGTGTTCAGGGTATCCCTCCTGCCTTGTAGGGGATAGCCCCCCTGGGTTGCTTGCTTGTGTTGACTACCGAACTGTAATCCGTGTGATTTGAAGGGGGAGAGAGAGGTTGCGGTACTCTCCTCTCTCTGTGTGGAGAGATGACACACACACACTCAGACCTAGACAGATTCTGACAGCCTCTCCTGTGCACCCCTCCTCTGCTCACTGATTGGAGAGAGCTAGAGTTAGGACCAGCCAAATTGTCCAGGGGAGGGGGGCCTGGGATGCGATAGGGAGGGTAGGACACAGCAATAAAGTGGAAGGAAAAAGCATATTAGCAAAAGCTGCCAAGCATGTGGATTAAAGAGGTGATTATGGGAGTGAATTAATTAACTAAAGACTTATGGGAGAGATAGAAGTTCAGTGGAAATAAAAAAGTGTTTTGTAGGGTAGGAAAATGGTTTTGAGAAAATAGGATAAATGATAAGCATTAGACACCCGAGCGATTTCTTTTAAACAAAGTACATATAAGAAATTCACCAATGAGCCACAGTTAAAAAAAAAATATATATATACACAAGTTATTTATTGTTAGCCAATCACATTGATAGTAATTTCAAAACACAATCTTTAAAAAGAAATAAGATTTAAAACACACGAATATGTCGGGACAGAGATAAAACGAAAAAGAAAAACATTGACAAGATATGACGAACACAGTATGGCCAAATATCTGTAGTTGTTTTTCAGACTTCCTGATGTTGAAACTACCGTGACTGCAAAGGACTCTGGGTAACATTGGTCAAATTAACAAAATCACCTGTAACCTTAAAGTGTACCCACCACCTAAACACAGCGGAGGCAGTCCATTTGTGGACTGCACCGATATCCAGCCTATGTTGTATCTCATACGGTATGAGTCATACCTCAGCGATGTAACCAGCCCCTAGAGAATGGATAGGCTGCATTCACATAAATACGGAACCAGTTTATAAAATGTCTGTATCCACACTCCGTAGAGGACCTGGACACAGTAAAAGCATGGTGCTTAAGTTAACAACATTAAGAAAAATCATTGCTGTATGATGAGCCATCGGATTAACACTTTAAATAAGTTCTGTTATGATTATTAATCAAAAGTAGTGTATTATCTAAAATGTGCACTGTTGAAGTTTTAATAAATATGGAACTCTTATTTACAGGAAAATAAATAAAACTCAAAATATTGAATAATAAAGCTATTTACATATCAGTCTAATGTTTACAAAGTACAGCCTAGATGAAGGGATGTCAAACCTTTGTTCCTTGTGATATCAGTATAGATAACACATACCAACCAGGCTATATACACAGTACAACAGCTTGCTCAAATGAAGCCACCTCACTGACTTTAGGATTTACTGCTCCTCATTACTCGGTAGTCAAGGATGGACGTCTACCAATGGCCTCTTAAATCAAAAGTATGCCAACCATGGTCCTCTTACAAATCAATGGAGTCACTAATTGGCTCCATACTGGTACCAGGAAGTAGCAATTTAGGAGAACCGTTGTACGGATGTCGTTCACCCTCAACCACATCCTTACAAATGGTGGAATCCATGTCCAGTTTTAAGAGGCTGTCTTGCAGTGGAGTTTCAGCATCTGCTGGCTCTTCTTCTAAGGAAGCTTGGCGTCCAATATCCAGACTTCGGTGACCCCAGTGGCCAAGCGTTATATTCTTACGGCTGACGAAGACCTGACGATTCCGTCCACTTAGAACTTTCGAAGCAGTGGTGTTGCTCATGGAAGAGTCTTCTGTATGGTTTGTTCTATGCCGCTCTTCTTTGGTGCTCAGGCCACTCTCTTGGCTTAACGAACGTCCAAACCTTCTTGCCCCCTTGCGTTTAATGGTGTGAGTGGCAAGCTCTTCCCAATCTTTCTGAAGTGGATCCACATCTAAATCACTAGGGGACCAATGGAAGCTAAGAACCAATTTCCGTACACTCCGATATTGTGACGTGTGACCATTAGGTCTTCTCAATGTCTGAACAGACTGGAGAGAGTTTAGCTCAGTCACAGAAGCATGACTGTCTATTGAGAGGGATTTTTCTGAAATTAAACAATCCATCAAGGGGTCTCTTTCACTGTTCAATACCTGCGCACACGGCTTTTCTTCTGGGAAATTCAATCCATCATCTTGTATTCTGTCCTCCTCGTTGGTGTTTAAACTATTGCCAAGCTCTCGATCCCCTTCAGGCTTGGCGCAGTCAACAATTTTCTCTGGCATGCTAAGTGAGCGGCGTAACGCTCTCCGCTGCTTTCCAGAACATTCCACATTCTCACTGTCCATAGCCAGTGAGCTCCAAGAAGGAGATGACCTCAGTGTAGGAGATAATGGATGTTGGACTGGAGAAGATTTACCATCTGGGGCATTAACTGAATGAAATGCAAGAGAAATTAAATGAAAAAAAAAAAAAATGAAGCACTCTGTCCTGATAAGATAATCAAATTAAAAACAGATCTATACAACATAACAACATATTCAATAAAAAGCCTGGAAAACTCACCACTATTTGAAGCTTTTAGAGAAAAAGGAGCCATTCGAAAGTCTCTACCATTGAAAATGGGTCCCTCCAAGGCTTCTGTAACCATTCTCTTCATCATATTCCAACCACTCTCCTCTAGGCCTTTGCTTTCAGGAGTCTGGAAAATAAATACTTACAGTATATGCTAATGGGCCCATTCCATCACCCCTAAGTAGACCAATCAAGTTATCATCTTACCGGTTGTTTGGTTGGTCTTGTTCGCTGGAAGATTCTTAAAGAATTCCGAACCTTTTCCTTTCTGTCCAGCTGAAGAGGTGATACAGGGATATGACCAGATTGCACCCTGTTAGAAGAGCATGGAAAACATTTTAGTTCTGTATGTTTTCTGAGAGGCCGACCAATCATGATGATAGGAGATGCAATAAAAAAAAAAGAAGTTATTGCAACAAATTTTCATAATTTGATTGAAAGCTTGTAGCTCCAATTCCACAAGAAAACTTTTTCCAAGACATGTCACATCACAATTTATGTAATTCCTCCATTCACATTAATGCACTTAATAACCCTGGACAATAGATTAAAGTGCACGTAAAGCCACTACCATGTACTATTATTCTACTCCATGGGAGGTCTGTTTCCTGCTGGGCTCGCCTTAGGACACACATACATACAGTGGCCGGAGTGGTGGCATGAAAAAAGTAACTGAGGAGCCGGACACCTGGTGTTTCATGAAGCTTTAGGGAATTTGGTAGTTAAATTTAATCTTGGATGCTTTGTAACACTGGAGTATCCTGCTCCCACTGATGGTACAGGAAGCTAGGATGCAATGCATATACTCGGTGTGCGCGTGCAATAAGGGAGAAGCATAAAGGAGCATGGGCCGGGTGCGCTTTATTGCAAAGTTGAGGGACTCGTCCTGAATAATGATGGAGAGGACAGAATCCTCCCTATCAGTTAGAAGGACAAGAAACCTAATCACTCCACTCACTGGTGACAGAAGGGTCAACACAGACAGAAAGAACATGGTCACATGCTTTGTAGTACTGACGTGCCTACCTGTGGAGTAAGCGATAAGTAATGTAGCGTTCCGCTCCAGGCAAAGCATAAAGTACCTGGAATAATCTTGAAGAAGGGGGTGCACTCGCTGATGCAAAAATAAGGCATTTAAGGATGATAAAATGAAAAAACACTCAAAGTTTCAGTCTCCAACAGAGACTTTTGTCAATACTTGAACCCTATTAATGGACCACTCACTACATTCAAAGTGGGGAATTCCTTCAACAGCACGTGCAAAATGACACAAAATCACACCGTAATGTGCTATACTGGAACTCACAAACCGGGCATGAACGATGATGTCATTGAGCAATGTCAGAGGTTGGTGGTGCAAGACGGAAGCACATATATAATACAAAAAAAAAGGGGCAAAAGTAAAAATAAATCAAAAAGAGGAAAAAATATAATATTGGACGAAACCCGGAGGGAGAGAGGGATAAAAAAATAAGAACAGAAAGAAAAGGTACAGATGAAAACATGACACAAAAGTAGAAAATTAGGTTTCAGTTGCCAAAACAAGTCATTACAGTTAGGAAAATTCCCAAAATACATACAAATAAACATTAATAAAATGAACCACAGGTAACAAAGTAGGGTTGGCTAAAAACTCATCAGTATGAACAAACAAAAACAAAAAAATAAATAAACAAGATTTTATACTTACATTAAGCACTTTGGGGTACATTGGTTATTGGGGTACTGAGTGGAGCAAGGGCACTTTAAAATTTCAGCATTTAAACATAGTTCCTCCCCTTTCCCTTTCATACAGTGATACTGTGCCTGCCGGAGCAGTCATTGGTTACTTTTTAACTAAGCCCCAAAAGACAGCCGAGGTCCCATGCTTTGCCTCCCAAGAGGCCCCCACTGAGCTGGTGGAGTAAGCCCTGATAATTTCTGTGACAGGTTGCCCTGATCCCCTGTAAGCCTGATGGTTTACGGACATAATCCATCTTGCAATAGATATCTTAAAAGCTGGCCAACCCTTCTTATGGGCCTCATACAGGACCAAAAAACTCTGTCTTGCGAATATTGCAAGCAAGTCCCTTGAACATAGGTCCTCAAAACCCTGACCACATCCAAGTATTGAAGAGAGCCCTCTTCCTCTGGAGACCTACCATGGACCAAAGGCCAAAATCACTATATCTTGGTTATAGGTGAAATCTAGAAACCACTTTAGGCTGAAAGGATGGCCGGGTCCAAAGGACCATCCTATCCTCATGGAAAAGAAGAAGACTAAACTTGCATGACAAAGCTGAGAGCTCTGAAACTCCACTCATGTTTGAAATTGGACAAACTCTTTGCTCTCAAAATCAAGGCTTCAGCAGCCATGTCGTTAAAGTTAGACACTGTAAGCCATGGTGCAGAAATGGCCCTTGACTTAACAAGTTTGGTCTGAGAGGCAGACACTATGACTGACCTGCTGACATGGTGAGGACGTCTGTGTACAAGACTCTTTGCAGCCAATCTGGAACCACAGAATGACCCAAACCTCTTTCCACTTCACCTTCTTCAGGATACTCTGAAGCATTGCCACTGAGTGAAATAGGTAAATTAGGTGGAACTACCAAGAGCCCGACACATACTATGACTGCCCTTGAGTCTCTTGCCCTTTAACAAAACAGGTCTACTTTGTGGTTGAACAGTGACGCCATCATATCGACGTCCGGCTGACCCATCTGTTCACAATCTGGTAAAAGACCTCTAAGTGGAGAGACCATTCCCCTGAGTGAACAGTCTGCCTGCTCAGAAAATCTGTCTTCCAGTTATCTGCTCCTGAGATGAAGACTGCCATGATGACCTGAACATTTCAGTCCACCCATGAAAAATCCTGGTGGTCTCTGGCATGGCGTGATGACTTTTCTTCCCTCCTTGATGGTTGAGGTATGGGTGGCATTGTACAACTATCTTTACAGATGTTCCCCTTAGCAAATTTTCTTTGCCGACTAGAGCACAGAACTTGGCTCACAATTCCAATACGCTTATTGGGAGCTTTGACTGCTCCAGAGTCCAAAGACCCTGCAAGCAGGCCTGAAGAATGATAGCCCCACAACCCTGAAGGTTGGCATCCGTAGTCACAATAGTTCACTCCCATATGGAGAACAGACAACCTTTTTTGAGGTTCTCCCTGTTCAGCCAGCAAAGGAGCGAGTGACGCACCCTCTGGGAAAGGTGTATCACCTGGTTGGGTAGACAAAAGGTGGGATTTGTTTCACTTGGAGAGCAGTTCTAATTGGAACTCTCACATGAAACTGGGCAAAAGGGATTGCCTCGAAAGTCGAAACCATCTTGCCCAGGACTCTCATGCAGAAACGTATAGAAGTCTGTCTGTGAGCCAAGAAACTACTATACTATGCAAGGAAAGAATTTTGTCCACCAGTAAAAACACACTCTGTTTCTGAGTGTCAAAGGAAAGACCCAAAATATCATCCATTGTGACTGTATCAATTATGATTTTTGGAGATTGAGAATCTATCTGTGGGATTCAATAGTCTGAGCATTCTCCTGCACATGGGCCTGAAGTACAGCTGGCGGTTCTACTTTTATCAACAGATTGTCCAAATAGGGAATAATCTTTATTTCTCTGGAGTGCAGCAGAGACACCATGACCACCATGAGTGACAACTCTTGGGGCCGTGGCCAGACCAAAACGAAAGAGCCTGAGACTGGTAGTGATGGGACTGAACAGCAAATCTGAAAAAAACAATGAAATCCTTCCCAGATAGGAATATGTAGATAAGTGTCTGATAACTGAGGACACCGTGTACTCGGGGTTTTCCATGCCGTTCAATTTCTGGGACTTCATCTTGAATCTGAAAATCTTTAACTCCAGGTGGACAGATTCAAGATGGACCTGAATGAACCATCTGGTTATTGAACCAGAAATAGGTTTGAGTAGAAACCCACACTTTTCTGGCGATCCGGAACAACCACTCCTGAAGAAATCAGAGCTTGAATGACATGTTTTGTCTTGTCTCCCGGGAGCCTTGTGGTGAAAAATCTTCTGTTTGGGGATCAGAGGAAGTCTCGAGTCACAATCCCTCTCAACCAGATATCTGTAGTGGACTTTAACCACTGGTCCTGGAAGAGGAGTAAACCTGCTCCTACAACAGATGATTCTGTGTGGGCAGAATGCCAGTCATGCTGAAGGCTTGTCTCAGGACCGGGCAGCTGGGTGACTGCTATCCATGCCTGTCTCCCCCTTTTGAGAGCTATTCCAAAGATTTTTCTACCGCCTTGTTAACCCATGCAGAGGCTAAAATGGGTGCAGCCACAGAAATGGATTTAAGAATACTTTCAACCTTACGGTCAGGGCCATTCTTAATGTTGGCCACATTGAAAATGGGAATTGTGGATGCTTCTGTAGCGAGGTTGTCTAAGATCATCACTTTAGGAGGTACTTCCCACATAACTGTATCCTCTGCAGGAAGAGGATAACAATTTTACAGATTACGGGACACCTGGAAATTACAGTCTGGTGTAGTCCATGCCTCACCCGGCAAATCATCTAACTGGGAAGACAAAGGAAAAAAAAAACATTTCTCTTTGCTTTCATTTATAAGCAGAGACGTTTCCAAAATATCTGGAACCTCTGTGTCTTGGATGTCCAACACCAGATTAGATCATCCACCCCTTGTTAGCTATAAGGATCTTCGTCAAAGTATGAAATATCCTCTAGATTCGAACCACCGACTACCTCGTCTTTCTCGAGAGAACCCTTCAGAAATCGGACTTAATTTCACGATGGGGAACCGTACCTCTACATTGTCGAGAGTCAGAAGGAGTTGCAGAATCCAACATTTTTTTATAAAGGGGAGGAAACCCTAAGGAATCACTGCACGGAAATTGCGAGACTTCTTGCTCATTATGGCTCCTCCTGGGATGCCTTCATGAGACCCACTGGCCTCTGCATGACCAAAGGGGACATGTCCACAAGAATCTCCCCCTGAGCCCGAGGAAATCTAGGAAGGACTCCTCTGATGAGAACGGGATAGTCGAGGAATCTCAGCAATTGCCCTGGCTGAGAACTTACCCCAGGCTGGTTCTGCCACAACGGTACCAGTGTCTTCCGGTAAACACAGCACAAGATCCTCAGGTTTTCAGGTTGCGCATAAGACATCTGGGCGGCCATCAGTCAGTATGTGGCCCAGAAGTTGATTGACAGCATGTCAGGGCGATTTGCAAAGGTCTTCAAAAAGAAGGGTCAACACTGCAAATATTGACTCTTTGCATAAACTTAATGTAATTGTCAATATTAACCTTTGACATTTATGAAATGCTTGTAATGTTACTTCAGTATACCATAGCAACATCTGACAAAAAAGGTCTAAAAACACTGAGGCAGCAAACTTTGTGAAAACCAAACACTTGCGAAATGACATGAGACACTTTTTTTTTTTTTAACCACCTCACCTCTTAACCCTTTTGCTGTTTCGTCGTTTACTCCTGGCTTTATGCCCTCTAGAGGAAGATTCGGGAGTTGCTGTAATGGATCCTGAACCGAGTTCTAAGAAGTTGCCAGGGCTCAATGAGAAGTTGGAAAACACCTCTCCCCCTCCCGAGTCATCTGAAGAGTAAATCATAAGGATGTCCATAACATGTTATTTTAGTCTAAATGAAAGTCCCCCTGGTGTAGGCTCCTTGCCACCAACCTTGTAATGGAGAGTGGGCTCCACTTGGTTCATGCGATTCTTCACTGGATAAATTCTCATCTGCAACCTCTATCAGAGACTTCCTAAAAACGAAGAAGAAAACAGGTTAATCTAGCAACATACTTAAAGCACCAATCCCATGAAGAACATTGGCGTTTACAAATTTTCCTTGGTTTGTTTCTTCAGGTTGCTATTTATGATTTAGACTTTTGCAGTGACATTGACTACCATGGCAACCACAGTAACATGGCACATGATGTAGTGAGCAGAGGGGCTTTGGAATGCCTCTGAGCTCTGTCTGCTCTGTGTAATGCAACACCCTCCTCTTCCCCCTTCTGCTGTAATATGAGATGATGTGAGCCTGTGTCTGGCAGCCACATTTTGTATCCTGCAGACTGATTTTTTAAAAAAAAAAAAAAAAAAGAATGATGCATCTTTAGAAAAGCTACTTAACTTGCTGCCGTTACAAGTTCAATATCATTATTATGGCGGAATTCAGCAGAATACCTTTTCTTGGCTGTACATTGTTCTCCGGATCCAGAATCCTCTGACGCCTTACGTTTTGTTTTGTTCCTTGGAGGCAGGACCAGTTCATCTGCCAAATGCAAATACTGGTCACTAGAGAGTTCTTAAAATTGACATGGTTTACATGAGACTAGGGAGACCCCAATTAGTCTCTAACCTGATGCGCGATCTGGAGTAGAATTTGAAGGTCCAAGGCCAGACTTCAACTTATTGAAAGCATCATTGACAAGCCCTTTAAACAATATAAAAAGCAGAGGTTTGTACAAAGCTATGTTGAAGATAGACATAAGTATGTGAGATTTTCAGGAGTGAAAGGAGTCATCTTGGTTGAAAATGCAGCATCAATTTACAAAAATGATCATAACACACTTGAACGTTTCTTAACAATCTGGACCATGCAAGTTCCTCCCGACATCTATAGCAGATAATATCCTAACTTTGATAGAGCATTATAAAAAGGGATTTAACCTTTAATCAGCCATGATCCTCATTAAAACTCTAAATGAATTGAGCTCTTCACGTAGTTCACATTTCCTTTGTAATTTATCAACCAATGTTTAAAAATTAAGCATATTTTAAATATAATGACGGAAAACAAAATTAGAACAAGTATCCAATAATAACAATATATAGGTAATTTAGTTTATTATTAGTTGGTTCTGCAGAACATATTTGCATATAACAAGATTGGGTTTCTAATTTGTGAGATGGGGAAATCCTCAAAACATGGCCTGCTGGTGTAACATGAGAAGAACGATAATACCCCGTTACCCAGTGATGGACATTTTCCGGGTCTATATAAGAAAAATAAATGAAACACTGCACCCTGCACAACTGCTGGCTATTACCGCTCATACTGCGCCTACGTCTCCTCCGAAAGTTCTCCATGTTCTGGCCCACAGAATCCTCATAAACAGAGTCACAGGCAAGAGTAACCTTCTCCAAGATAAAGGAGGGGATCTGCCCTGCCGAGAGAAGGAGAGGTATGTAAAACTGGGGACGGAGACCAGAGACCACCTGTCTCTACCAGTGCAGGGGAGCTATACATCATGGGTCACATCCCTCCCAGTACAGGGCGACACAGACAGAGGGGAGCTATACATCATGGGTCACATCCCTCCCAGTACAGGGCGACACAGACAGAGGGGAGCTATAAGTCATGGGTCACATCCCTCCCAGTATAGGGCGACACAGACAGAGGGGAGCTATACATCATGGGTCACATCCCTCCCAGTATAGGGCGACACAGACAGAGGGGAGCTATACGTCATGGGTCACATCCCTCCCAGTATAGGGCGACACAGACAGAGGGGAGCTATACATCATGGGTCACATCCCTCTCAGTACAGGGCGACACAGACAGAGGGGAGCTATACGTCATGGGTCACATCCCTCCCAGTATAGGGCGACACAGACAGAGGGGAGCTATACATCATGGGTCACATCCCTCTCAGTACAGGGCGACACAGACAGAGGGGAGCTAGCCTATACGTCATGGGTCACATCCCTCCCAGTATAGGGCGACACAGACAGAGGGGAGCTAGCCTATACGTCATGGGTCACATCCTTCCCAGTGCAGGACGACACAGACAGAGGGGAGCTATAGTCATGGGTCACATCCCTCCCAGTATAGGGCGACACAGACAGAGGGGAGCTATATGTTATGGGTCACATCCCTCCCAGTATAGGCCGACACAGACAGAGGGGAGCTATACATCATGGGTCACGTCCCTCCCAGTACAGGCTGACACAGACAGAGGGGAGCTATACATCATGGGTCACGTCCCTCCCAGTACAGGGCGACACAGACAGAGGGGAGCTATACATCATGGGTCACGTCCCTCCCAGTACATGGCGACACAGACAGAGGGGAGCTATACATCATGGGTCACGTCCCTCCCAGTACAGGGCGACACAGACAGAGGGGAGCTATACGTCATGGGTCACATCCCTCCCAGTACAGGGCGACACAGACAGAGGGGAGCTATACGTCATGGGTCATGTCCCTCCCAGTACAGGGCGACACAGACAGGACTAATTCTCATATACAGAATAATACTATGAAGGAGTAATAGTGTTTATTTTCCTATCAGATGACCACCGACTGGTCTCAAGCCTGGGATAAGCAGCAGCCTCTGCACAGGCAGATAGTACCTATGTCCTGGGCATTTTCAATAAGACTTTGGATAGCGGATGTCTGAAGTTGCAGCTGTTTCTCAGTGGCAAGTGTCAGCTTCTCGCTACTGCTGGAGAACAGACTTGGGGTCACAACTACAGCCAGATTCCCAGAATCCATCTTGTTCTCATCACACCTTTCAGAAAAATATAAAAAAATATATATTAAAACAAAATGTCATATTTTAGGAAAACAACTAGATCTAATTGGACCAACTATTCAGAAAATCCAGAATATGCACATATCTCGCACTCCCATTAGGCAGTTGCCTAGGGCGCCGGGCGCCACAGAATTAAAAGGCAGATAGTTTTATACTGTAAAACTGTGCGGCGCCCGCTGGGCATACCTTCCACGGCCGCCGCACAGCTATGGATTACCATCGCCGCAAAGGCCTCCCCTCCAACAGCTGAACGGGCGCACCTCCGTCTCCTCCACTTCCCCTCCCCTCACTGACTGTCGGGCGTGACCATCATCAGGGCCCGACAGTGTCAGTGAGGGACGGGACCCGTCAGAGAGGAGCAGCGTTATGGAGTTTAAGGTAAGGAAAGACCGGGGGCGGATGTATTTTTGGGGGGTGGGGGCGGATTATTTTGGGGGGTGGCGGATTTCAAAATTGCGCCTAGGGCGCCGGGGACCCTAGCACCGGCCCTGCTCACACAAGACATTGCACAATCTTTAATTCATGCACTCATCATCTCCTGCATTGACTATAGCAATTCCCTCCTTACTGGTCTTCCCTGAACCAAACTCACTCCAACCATCTATTTTTCATGCAGCGGCTAGATTGATTTTTCTTGCAAAACGCTCATCCACTGCTGCTCTGTTATGTCTGTCCCTACATTGGTTGCCTGTTTTACCAAATCAAATATAAAATTCTTCTACTAACATACAACAAAACTGCACCAACACACATCTCTTCACTGGTCTCAAAATATCTCCCAACTCGACACCTCCATTCTGCGTCTCTCTTCCACTCTCATCACATCCTCCCATTCCCGGTTACAGGACTTTTTTTGGGCTGCGCCCACTTTGTGGAATTCCCTCCCTCGCACAGTAAGACTTTCCTCTAGTCTCCAAACCTTCAAGTGTTCTCTGAAAACCCACCTCTTCAGACAAGCTTATAATATTCCTCAACCACCATCTTAATCTCCCTAGGTTACCCTATTACCACCCTCTACACTGCTAACGCAAGACAACAACCCTCTGACCAACATTGCCACACACACAGCCCACGCAATACTTTTACCTTTGCATTCTAGCTGGTCCATTGTGCAATATGATGTAGCACGTGCCCTTGTGTTTCAAACTCCCATTGTCCCATAGATTGAAGCTTGTGAGCAGGGTTCTCTTACCTCTCTGTCTGTATGTATTACCCAGTATTGTTTTATTAATGTTTGTTCCCAATTGTAAAGAGCTACAGAATTTGCTGGCGCTATATAAATAAATGTTGATAATGATGTATCAAACTCCTATTGTCCTATAAACTCTAAGGGGGGTATTCAATTGTTAGCGAGATCCCCGGAAAAACGAGCGCTCGAAAAATATTACCATTAATACGGTAATATGCGTGTAAATACCGTTAATACGGTAGTTTATTCACTGAGCAGGGAGCTGCGAGATGAAATTCAGCGAGTAATTACCGTATTAACGCTAATATTTTTCGAGCGCTCGTTTTCCGGGGATCTCGCTAACAATTGAATACGCCCCTAAGCTTGCGAGCAGGGCCCTCTTACTTTTCAGTCTGTAATACTCAGTCTATTTATTACAGAGTTTATTTCCAATTGTAAAGTGCTACAGAATACACTGGCCCTATCAGAATAAATTGTAATGATAATAATTAGTAAAAGTGCATTTGCACAATTATAAGGCTATGGCTCCCTCTTGTGGTTGTTTTGTAGATTTGCAGTCCTTACCTGGATGCTACACTCTGGAGGAAGGAGCAGAAATACCTCAGGGTCTCCCCATGAACAGCAGGAAGCAGGCAGGTCACCAGAGCCGTGGCAGTCATCCTCTCCTCTTCACAGAGAGACTGCTGAATCTGGCAGAGGGGGTCTTGCAGCTCCGGGGTGAGGAGGGGCTGTGGAAGCTCGCGGAAAAACTGTTTTAGCAGAGCAGCAGCATCGCTGGGCTGGGCCGAGGCGAAGCAGCTTTCCCCTGACTCTATCTGCACCTGTTGCAGAGGGAAGGAAGATTGGGGCAAGGTTCAATCATTGTACTGTGCCAGCTACACAGAGAATAATGGGAGAGAGCGTCCAGCCTAGCTGGATGCGGCATTTTACTTACAATCAAAAAACTTCTTTACTGTTATTTTCTATCTGCTCAAAATCTATTCCAAATATCAAAAAAAGTCCAACAATTATGGATAAAAGGTAGGATGCTCCAGATCAGGCATGGCCAGCCTGTTGTAAAACTACAAGTCCCAGCATGCTTTGCCTGGAAATTGCCAGTCAATAGTTGGCACGGTATGCTGGGACTTGTAGTTTCACAACACCTGGTGAGCCATGGATTGGCCAGATGACTATAGATCAGAATATTATTTTTGATTATTCTGAGCTCTGGTGGACTCGTGTGGACTATGGGACAACAAGAGACCAATGTGTTCAGCTTGATCAAAGTACATAGGTTTTGAAAACATATATTGTTGCGCGTATTGTCAGTGTTAGATATTTATACACTAATTGAATGGATGGCAAATTGGAAACATTGGGTCTTCTATATATCTAGTTTCTCTGGCCTGGATGTCATTCACATCTTCCTCCACCAGCTTCCTAGAGACAAATTTAATCATTTCTCTACGTTTAATAATGGTTCCTCTGAAACAGGTCTTTGAAGTATTCCAAACCAATCTAGACCCCGCACTAGTACCCGCATATTGCATAAAGAGGGAGACATCCTGGTTTATAGCTGAAAGTGGGTAGAATCATTGTATACAGTAGGTCAAACAGGATTTTACCAGGGCCGAGTAAATATAAATCAGAGGAACACCACCAAAAAGGGGCCAGGTTATCTAGAATTATGGAAGCGTGCGAGACTAGAGTGAGCAGGTTCAATGTCTCCCACTGCAAGGACAGGAACACTTTGTTAGTTTCTTATGTTTTTAACAAATGCCTGAAGAACTACATGGAACATAAATATTAGTTAGCATACATTCTATATTCTCAGTTCTGCACAAAGATATAGCTCTAATCTTTATCCTTAGACACATCTAATAACCAACATCAAAGGCCTGCTAATCAGCACAGAGAAGCCCCTTTAGTAGCTGGAGTGTGAACAAACATTGTGTCCTACGACATCTAAACACCATAAGTATCTCTGGGAAACAGAATATCATCAGGTTGGTACTTTTAACAAAACTGAAAAACAAAGTTTGTTTACCTTGTCCCCCCGAATATTCCAGGATAGAATACTTAATGTTCTTGGTAGCAACCATTTGTATAACAGTAATATACCCCCTGGGATCATCAGACATGTAATATTATGTAATACACCTATACCAGTATTTAACACCACTGTGCATTAAATGTACAAAATTAGTGATAAGGAAACAGAACATAAATACAATCCAGGTATGGACGCCATCAGAGCCTTGTGTTGGAGCGGTTTTTCTTGACCTTCAGTGCATTATACTGGAATTATTGCGGACAACTGTATTTACCAACATTATTTACCAGGATTAAGTCAAACTTCTCTTATTACTCATCCCTGGTTGTTTGATTTATCTGGTTTACATGAGATTCCCACATTGGGGGAGGACTTTATTGCTACCATTTGAAGTGATCACTTATTATTAGAGATGGGCGGGTCCGGTTCTCCGAGAACCGAACCCACCCGAACTTTGGGTATCCGAGTACCGAGCTGAGCAGCTCGGTACTCTCCCGCCAATTCCGAATCCAAATCGAGGCCGAACGTCATTGTGACGTCGTCGGATCTCGGGACTCGGTTCTCGCGATACTTCAACTTTATAAATACACGCCTCCACAGCAATCCATCGCCATTTGACAGAGGGAGAGAGCAGGGTGTAGTCATAGGCTAATTAGAGCAGGGACAGAGAAAGAATACAATATTGTTCTTGCAATTGCTCTAACCAAAATCGCTAGTGCAGAGAGGAGGATAGAGGTTTATTATTTTTTCTTCATATTTGGCACTCCCCAGCGCTTTTGGGTTGTCCCCCATAATTGTGCATTAATATTTCTGGCTGTCAAAAGTCATATCTGTCAGCAGTATCTACTCAATAAATGTTAGCACTCCTCAGTGTTTTTGGGGTGTCCTCTCTAATTGTGCATTAATATTTCTGGCTGTCAAAAGTCATATCTGTCAGCAGTATCTACTCAATAATTTTAAGCACTCCTCAGTGTTTTTGGGGTGTCCTCTCTAATTGTGCATTAATATTTCTGGCTGTCAAAAGTCATATCTGTCAGCAGTATCTACTCAATAATTTTAAGCACTCCTCAGTGTTTTTGGGGTGTCCTCTCTAATTGTGCATTAATATTTCTGGCTGTCAAAAGTCATATCTGTCAGCAGTATCTACTCAATAAATTTTAGCACTCCTCTGTGTTTTTGGGGTGTCCTCCCTAATTGTGCATTAATATTTCTGGCTGTCAAAAGTCATATCTGTCAGCAGTATCTACTCAATAATTTTAAGCACTCCTCAGTGTTTTTGGGGTGTCCTCTCTAATTGTGCATTAATATTTCTGGCTGTCAAAAGTCATATCTGTCAGCAGTATCTACTCAATAAATTTTAGCACTCCTCTGTGTTTTTGGGGTGTCCTCCCTAATTGTGCATTAATATTTCTGGCTGTCAAAAGTCATATCTGTCAGCAGTATCTACTCAATAAATGTTAGCACTCCTCAGTGTTTTTGGGGTGTCCTCTCTAATTGTGCATTAATATTTCTGGCTGTCAAAAGTCATATCTGTCAGCAGTATCTACTCAATAATTTTAAGCACTCCTCAGTGTTTTTGGGGTGTCCTCTCTAATTGTGCATTAATATTTCTGGCTGTCAAAAGTCATATCTGTCAGCAGTATCTACTCAATAATTTTAAGCACTCCTCAGTGTTTTTGGGGTGTCCTCTCTAATTGTGCATTAATATTTCTGGCTGTCAAAAGTCATATCTGTCAGCAGTATCTACTCAATAAATTTTAGCACTCCTCTGTGTTTTTGGGGTGTCCTCCCTAATTGTGCATTAATATTTCTGGCTGTCAAAAGTCATATCTGTCAGCAGTATCTACTCAATAATTTTAAGCACTCCTCAGTGTTTTTGGGGTGTCCTCTCTAATTGTGCATTAATATTTCTGGCTGTCAAAAGTCATATCTGTCAGCAGTATCTACTCAATAAATTTTAGCACTCCTCTGTGTTTTTGGGGTGTCCTCCCTAATTGTGCATTAATATTTCTGGCTGTCAAAAGTCATATCTGTCAGCAGTATCTACGCAATGGATTCAAAGCAGTCCACATATGATCTAAATGAGCAACCAGGTTCTGTCACCAGTCCTGATGTTAGTGTTCCCAGTACGTCATCTGGCCAAGGCGATGTCAAACAACAGAGTGTTTTCAAATTAGTGCAAAAAACAAAAACCAAAAAAAAATTTACTGTATTGAAGCGAAAAAGAAGTGTAACTGAGCAAAAGTTAAGTGACGATAAAAAAAAAATTGCAAGCATGCCATTCTACACACGCAGTGGCAAAGAGAGAATGAGGCCTTCACCTTTGGCTATTAGTGGCAGATCCCAAAAAGTTACCCAGGCTACAATTGGTGCACAACTACTGTTACGCGTCAAAGCTGAGCTGCAAGATACCAGTGAGGCATTACAGGAGAATATTTGCTCTGATTCACAAATGACAACAATCCCTGTGGAGAGTCCATCCAACAGTGGGATGTCTAATCGTGAGCATTCTGCTGATGTGTGCCTTAATAGCCCGAGTGTAGCCGGTGATACCCAAATTGAGGATGCCACTTTGGAATTAGAAGAGGATGAGGGGGAGATTTGTGTAGGCGACGAGGGCGCTAATGAGGATGTTGATGAGGATGAGGTTGTTTGTGTAAGTCCTGCACCAGTGGCAGCAGTTCTGGCACGTGACAAGAAAAAGGCCATTGTCATGCCTGGGCATAAAACAAAAAAATCCACTTCTTATGTGTGGAATTATTTCTACCCAAATCCAGACAACAATTGTATAGCCATTTGTAGTGTATGTGAAGCCACAGTCAGTCGAGGGAGGGACCTTAACCATCTTGGAACCTCGTCTATGTTACGCCATTTAACGAGAGTTCATGGCAAAGTGTTGGGAAAAGCTGAAAGTTCTTCCCAAAAGAATACAAGCACTCCCTCATCAGCTAAGACCCTCCGCTCACCGACATACCGACGGCTACAAAATACACCCACCACACCATCCTCATCAATATCCTCAGTAGCGCTCGGAGTTAGCCCGGCATCCCACTTAAGGCTGGATGACTCCGGCACTATTATTGATTCCTCTGAAGAAAGCGTTAGTCCTGCTGCTGCTGTTGCTGCTGCTGGGGGTGAATCGTCATCCCAGAGGCAGGTGAATAAAATGAGCAGTCCTACATTTCAGCAATTAACTGTGAAACAATCATTTGCGAGGGGAAGCAAATATGACAGCAGTCACCCAGTCGCCAAGCGAATCACAGACGCCATGGCTGCAATGTTAGTGTTAGATCTGCGTCCAATCTCCACAATAAACGCAGCTGGTTTTTCACAGTTAATTGAGGTTTTGTGTCCGCGTTACAGAATTCCATCGCGACACCATTTCTCCCGTAAAGCTATTCCACAACTATACCAAAAAGTGTGTAAAAATGTAGAGATTGCGCTGAAAAATGCCATTCTGCCCACTGTTCACTTAACCACAGATATGTGGACAAGTGGAAGTGGCCAAACCAAAGACTATATGACTGTGACAGCCCACTGGGTTGGTCATTCACCTTCACCAGCAGGAACAGCAGCAGCATGTACACCACTACGTAACATTTGTCACAGGCAGGCCACTCTTTGTATCACCGGCTTCACTAACAGGCATACGGCTGACAATTTGTTACGCAAACTGAGAGATGTGATTGATGCATGGCTTATACCACTCGGACTCTCCCCAGGGTATGTCATTTCAGATAACGCAAACAATATAGTGCGAGCATTACAGCTGGGTGATTTCCAACATATTCCCTGTTTTGCTCACACCATCAACTTGGTGGTGCAGAGCTTCCTACGAAATAACCGTGAGGTGCAGGAGATGCTTTCGGTGGCCCGTAAAATTTCAGGCCATTTCAGGCATTCAGCCACAGCATGTAGGAGATTACAGCAGCTCCAAGAGCAGTTTAACTTGCCCTGCCACCAACTTAAGCAAGAGGTGGTAACTCGGTGGAATTCCACCCTGTACATGCTTCAGAGGATGGAGGAACAGCGCAAAGCCATCCAAGCATATTGCACAAGTCATGACATTGGGAAAGGAGGGGGGATGTATTTCACTCTTGCACAGTGGGGAATCCTTTCAGTGCTGTGCAAGGTGCTGAAACCATTTGAAGTTGTGACATGTGAGGTCAGTGCAGACTCTGCTAGTTTGAGCCAAGTCATTCCTTTAATTAGACTATTGGAAAAGCAGCTTGAGAAAATGAAGGAGGAGCTGAAAGCAAGCAATTCAGCAAAGTATGTTGGCCTTGTCGATCAAGTACTTAATTCGCTTCACAATGATCCTCGAGTTATTAAGATCTTGAACTCGGATCAGTACGTTTTGGCCACTGTGCTTGATCGAAGGTTTAAAACCTACATTGAGTCTTTACTTGTAAATGAGCGAGATGTGAACTTTTGCAAGGAGCTATTGCTCAGCAAGTTGGCCGCTGAACTGGGCCTCGGCTTGACGACGTGTCCTCCTTCACTTTCTCAAGCTGTTGCTCGTAAAAAATTAAATTTCCAAAAAAGAAGCAGGGAAGACACAGGGGGCAGACGAGAACAATTTAACATCTGGGCTGGTTTGAAGGATTTTTCAAAAAAATGTGTCACTTTGCCCATAACTCCATCCAATATGAGTATAAACATGCAAAGGATGGTGGAGGATTACTTTCAAGAGGTAGTTGATATGGAAATGTCAGACAGTCCCTTTCCTTACTGGGAAGAAAAGCAGGCCATTTGGAAACCCATGTACAAACTTGCTTTGCAATACCTAAGCTGCCCACCCTCCAGTGTGTACTCTGAACGAGTGTTCAGCACAGCAGGGAACTTAGTCAGTGATCGCCGTAGAAGGTTACTTCCCAAAAATGTGGAGAAAATGATGTTTATAAAAATGAACTACATCTTCCACGAGGAAGGCCTTCACCATCCAAGACATCCAAGCACTGACTGTTCTCTAATGGCGGATTCAAGCGGCGATGAATTGATAGTCTGTGATGATGACGTACACACTGATGAGGGTGAGGATGAAGCTGAAGATGATGCCGATAACATCTTTTTAAAACTTTCTATGGAAGTGTAGGGTGCAATCTACCCCCAAAGAGGAAAGGGACTTGTGGCATTTCCATATCACATACCATCTTGAAAGGCTGCTGTTAGGGCAATTTATCCTTAAGGGTAGGGTGTCATAGACAGAGTGACCCTAAACTGGCTTTGTCCATTTTTCATAATATTGTACAGTCTATAATGGCTGAATTTTTTAGTATTTTATACAAGTGGAGGGGGGCCTAGAGAGACAGAGTGACCCCAAACTGTCTTTCTCCATGTCAATTAATATTGTACAGTCTATAATGGCTGAATTTTTTAGTATTTTATACAAGTGGAGGGGGGCCTAGAGAGACAGAAACCAAACTGGCTTTCTCCATGTCAATTAATATTGTACAGTCTATAATGGCAGAATTTTTTGGTATTTTATACAAGTGGAGGGGGGCCTAGAGAGACAGAGTGACCCCAAACTGTCTTTCTCCATGTCAATTAATATTGTACAGTCTATAATGGCTGAATTTTTTAGTATTTTATACAAGTGGAGGGGGGCCTAGAGAGACAGAAACCAAACTGGCTTTCTCCATGTCAATTAATATTGTACAGTCTATAATGGCAGAATTTTTTGGTATTTTATACAAGTGGAGGGGGGCCTTGAGAGACAGAAACCAAACTGTCTTTCTCCATGTCAATTAATATTGTACAGTCTATAATGGCTGAATTTTTTAGTATTTTATACAAGTGGAGGGGGGCCTAGAGAGACAGAAACCAAACTGGCTTTCTCCATGTCAATTAATATTGTACAGTCTATAATGGCAGAATTTTTTGGTATTTTATACAAGTGGAGGGGGGCCTTGAGAGACAGAAACCAAACTGTCTTTCTCCATGTCAATTAATATTGTACAGTCTATAATGGCTGAATTTTTTAGTATTTTATACAAGTGGAGGGGGGCCTTGAGAGACAGAAACCAAACTGGCTTTTTCCATTTCTTTACATATTTAACTATAAGTGTAGGGTGTAATATACATTCAAAGACGATGGCTGCATTGCCAATATGCATAGATGGAGAGGAAGACAATCTGTTTTGTGTGTAGAATAGGCCTACCAACGAAGAATTAAACTGTTTTTTTGGATGATTTATTACCTCAACAATTAGATTACTTGTCTCTAAAACAGTTGGAGCACTAAATTGGGTTAATTTAGGCCCAAAAACATGGATTTTCCCAAAAAATAGCAAAACAAAACCAAACAAAACCAAAACCAAAACCAAAACACGCAATGGCGGTTTTGCAAAACCAAAACCAAAACCAAAACACGACGGTAATCCAGATCCAAAACCGAATCCAAAACCAAAACACGGGGGTCAGTGACCATCTCTACTTATTATGAAACTCACAAGGATTTATTCTTAGCAATTTATGGATGCTTTGGTACGTTATATCCGTTTGCCAAAATATACCTATTGCATGTATTACATTTATTTCATTATTTATGATTGTTATGTGGACACTTTGCTATAAGGTCCCATCACCATTACAGCTGTTCTCTTACACATATTACCATCATCATATCAGGCGCCTTGGGAGGATCGTTTTCAATCACAGGTATAATCTACAGTGATGCACCTGTTTGCCCATCCAAGTCTGCCTGCTGCGTTCTCTTGTGGGGGGGGGGGGGGGGCATGCGCAGCGCATTGTACGGCCAATCAGTGCAGTGTCCCCCTGCATCAGCCCCAATATGTGCTTTAACCAACTAACCAAATGACAGAGCCCACCATAAATTTAAATAGAGAAAAGCTCTCTGCACATAAACCATGTGCAGCCAAAACATAAACCTTGGTTATTAACAGACTGACCAGAAGCTGTTCCTTTCCTGTACACATATACATCATCTGTTCACACTAAGTTACAGGCAGCCATGTAGCCACTATTGCTCAAACACCGTCACCATCTGTGGTCATTTGATAGCATGTCTTCCTCTCTGGCAGGGAAATCTTGCCACACTGACAAAGCCTTGCACAATCTCACACATGACACACTAAATACAGGAAAAGTCATTACTGGATTGTTTCCTACTGAAGACACTGGTAAACCGGTGTAGGGACTTACTAGATATCTGTATGTTCTGAATGTACGATTCTGAATAAGAGTTATAGGGATTGGTGGGTAATATCTAATTCTGAATGGGAAAGATAATATGTAGCATCTTCTATGCTGTGAAGACGAAAGTCTATGGGTATACATATTGATAATTAATATTCGTAACAGAGACATACCCCTGAATAATGGTTTAACTACTTAATAGAGATATAATCAATCCTTTTCTCTGTTAATAGTCCGGCTCCTGCATAAAGTTTTTTTTGTTTTAATTGACACTATATATTTTTCTTGATTTCTTACTTTAAGATTTTCTTTACTATCATTTTTCTCCTAACAAATACCTGGTATAGAAACAGAATTTTTACTATTGACGAATTAAAGATGTATTTATATCTAGGGATAATTAGAAACTAGTGGACCGGCGTGTGCCTTTGCTTTTCTGTTTTCCAACTTCGGTCTTTGTTAAAACGTAACTATCTGTTGGAAGAGCAACCCCTGTAAAGTGGATGTGAATGAAATATAACGAAAGAGTCCCTTTCCTTGTGCAATTCCAGTTTCCTTTCCGTATATGTTCTGAATATATATCGGTTGGTTTATTAGTTTAGGACATGTACAAAAGGTTTATCTGTTTCCAATAAATGGAGATGAAAGATTCAAATCAATTGCATAAAACTTATGAACTTCCATTAATATGACCTAAAGTATTTTTTTTCCCCCCAAGGCAAGACGCACCTCATCTCTCAGAGGAAGATTCAGTTAGCAGACAGCTGTTTCTGCACGTTTATTGCAATTATGGTACAGAAAACCCCCTACAAGTGGAGCCACATGGCATGTTCCACAAAGCGCTATGGAATTAGTGGCGCTATATAAATAGCTGATGATGATAAAGCAATGCATAACAATAATGATAGAGCATGTAACAGATAGGAGGATTGCATATGTAAGTAACTAGTTTCATAGCATTTCAGTTTATAATTGGAGAATAAACATCTTATCCAGCAGCACCACGGAGGGATTACAGGAGATAAGGATGGGGCACCGGCCATGCTCGATAAAATGTCCCATCTTTTATGTACTTGAAACATATTCATCATTGCATGGTATATCCACATTACCCATTGCTTTAGAGTCAGCAGTCATTCTGGTTAACATGGCCCATGATTCTAATCCTCTAGAGCCATCTGCTCTTCTGGATAATACGCCTCAATCCTTATTCTCCTGAGAGTCCTCTGCTGCACTGGCTAACACCCCTCCATCCTCCTTCTTCCGAGAGTCCTCTGCTGCACTGGCTAACACCCCTCCATCCTCCTTCTTCCCGAGAGTCCTCTGCTGCACTGGCTAACACCCCTCCATCCTCCTTCTTCCGAGAGTCCTTTGCTGTACTGGCTAACACCCCTCCATCCTCCTTCTCCCGAGAGTCCTCTGCTGCACTGGCTAACACCCCTCCATCCTCCTTCTTCCGAGAGTCCTCTGCTGCACTGGCTAACACCCCTCCATCCTCCTTCTTCCGAGAGTCCTCTGCTGTACTGGCTAACACCCCTCCATCCTCCTTCTCCCGAGAGTCCTCTGCTGCACTGGCTAACACCCCTCCATCCTCCTTCTTCCGAGAGTCCTCTGCTGCACTGGCTAACACCCCTCCATCCTCCTTCTTCCGAGAGTCCTCTGCTGTACTGGCTAACACCCCTCCATCCTCCTTCTCCCGAGAGTCCTCTGCTGCACTGGCTAACACCCCTCCATCCTCCTTCTCCCGAGAGTCCTCTGCTGCACTGGCTAACACCCCTCCATCCTCCTTCTTCCGAGAGTCCTCTGCTGCACTGGCTAACACCCCTCCATCCTCCTTCTTCCGAGAGTCCTCTGCTGCACTGGCTAACACCCCTCCATCGTCCTTCTTCCGAGAGTCCTCTGCTGCACTGGCTAACACCCCTCCATCCTCCTTCTCCCGAGAGTCCTCTGCTGCACTGGCTAACACCCCTCCATCGTCCTTCTTCCGAGAGTCCTCTGCTGCACTGGCTAACACCCCACTGTTGACACCATAATGGTCATAGTGGAAATATCGATCTGTCTAAAATGGTGACATTGTGACGGTCGACAGTCACAATGTCAACATTAAAAGGGTAATGCCAACAGACCTTACCCCTGAACACATTAACCCTAACAATTACAAACAACGCAAACTAGCTTATTACAGCAAGAGCCAACACCGTATAATAAAAGAAATACAGTCACTAGGCCTATTTGTAAGCTATCAGAGCTGGGCAGTGGGAAAACCCCAGGTTATAAATAGACCTATCAGCTGGAATTCTTCCATTATGTTGCAGGGAGGTCTTGCCGTCAAGAGCTAGTTTTCATCGTTTGTAAAGGTTATTTTATTTTGACAAGCATATTCCTGTGTATTCTATGGGTTTTATATCAAGCTTGAAGAACAGAAGATTTTCACTTTTTTTATGGTATTTCTTTTAGATTAAAGATGCCAAATTTAAGTCAGTCGGCAGCTCTAGGGTTAATGTGTCTTTATTTTGTGGGGGGTTTTTTGGGGGGGAGGGTTAATGTTTGTGTTTTATGTTTTTTAATATTAGCTGTTTTGTGCCGGCGGGTTCGTCAGCTCCCGCTGGCATTGCTTTTTGAATGTCGACATTAGTCACAATGGGTCTGATTCATTAAGGATCTTAAATGAAGAGGATCCTTATTTCAGTCTCCTGGACAAACCCATGTTACAATGCAAGGGGTGCAAATTAGTATTCTGTTTTAGTTAAATATTGACTGTTTTTTCATGTAGCACACAAATACTTGATAGCTTATTTGTACACGGAAATTTAAAGTTGATATTTGTGTGCTACATGAAAAAACAGTCTTGAAAATGAAATGGTTACCACTATCATTTCCATATGTTTAGAGCATCGAGAGCAGTATCCTAAACTAGGTAATCCAATGAGAATAATGCACAGTATAAAATTACACTATCCCCTATTGGAGCCAATACAATCTGTACTACAAAGCACCAAAACACTAGAAGCCGGAGTCATTAAGGAGAGCAAATAAAAGGAGTAACCTTTCACTTGGGCAAAACCATGTTGCATTGGAGGGGGGAGGAAAATGTAAAATGTGGGGACAGATTGATAGTTGGAGTAGGGCAAGACCTAGATCAACTTTACATTTCAGTGTAAAAATAAAGCTATCAAGTATTTGTGTGCTAGATTAAAAAAAAAACAGTCAATATTTAACTTATGTGCAAAATAATAAACTAATTTGCAGCCCTTGTATTGTAACATGGTTTGTCCATGAGAACAGTTACTCCCTTGCTCTCCTTAATGATTCAGGCCCCAGATGAGGAGAAGGGTCAGCACCTTTAGAGTCTTTATCCTATTAACTGATCCAGACTTCCGGAAGAGTCCTTCAGTGGACAGATGGCAACTGAGGTACTGGCAGACGTCAACGACAAACCTGGAGGAGATAATAGAAGATTTATTAAGAATCAGCATGGAACGTTCCCATACAAAATATGATTTAAAAAGACGTGCGAGTCAATCACTCAAAACGCCCTCAAATCAGCAAATCAAGGTGACGCTTGGAGCAGTTCTGATGGTCTTTACCTCCTGTACCCTTGCAGCTCTATGGGATGTGAGGAAAAATTTATATAACACTGACATATCACTGTTGAGTCCAGCATACAATGGATCTATCAAAACCTACCCATTGTGCAATATCCAATGGTGCCACTATTGTCAAAGAACCAGTACGGTTTTATTTTTGGCTGTCTTGGTGAATTACCAGGATGGAGAGAGACACATGTTGGTGATCTTATCATATGCACATTGACTACTGCTTAATAACACTTCTCTGGTCCCGTATGCTGGAATAGATATTATATTCACAACCCTTGTTTATAATTTAATTTCCTAAACGTACATTATCATACTAGGTTCACCATATATGCAGATGCACTATTTTGCATAACCACACCCACTATTTTGGATATTACTACGTGCCACCAACACACTTTGCTGTATGTGCTCCCTTCTATACCTTTTACAGCATTAAACAACTGCTGCTCTATGCTATAGATAAGAAAACACATACACAATCGTATATAAAAGACAGAACACAATTTTCTGGTTGTTTTACAAAATTTAAATTTCAAGCTAAAAATATGGGTTAGGTGCGGTTTAAACATTTACTATAAAAATACTCACAGTGGGATGTCCCCCTCCTTGCTGAGTGGAAGAGACTGCAGCGGGACCCCAAAGATTCCCCCATTAGATGTCTTCCTCTAGAACAGACCAAAACTGATGAATATTCTGTTCCGCCACCGAGACCTCATCTCTGAGTGTTCCGCACCTCACCTGAACATCGGGGCTGACCGTCTTCTTCGGCATTCGGAGTTTAATTCCCAGGGAGTTTAAATGCTGGATTATGACCGCTGACGGCCCAGGGGCTCTCATGGCTAGAACAGGGATGGGGAGCTCTTTAGGTCGACAGTCCTACAAAGTAAACGCATCATAATGTAATAAATCTATGGGGTATATTTACTAAGCTGCGGGTTTGAAAGAGTGGAGATGTTGCCTATAGCAACCAATCAGATTCTAGCTGTCAATTTGTAGAATGTACTAAGTAAATAAAAGCTAGAATCTGATTGGTTGCTATAGGCAACATCTCCACTTTTTCAAATCTGCAGTTATACCCCTATGCCTCATCCACGATTCAACAAAATGGACCTTCGTCTGTGTGTATGTTAGGGAATTTAGTTTGTAAGCTCCAATGGGGCAGGGACTGATGTCAATGACTATATAAACTATAACAAGGACTATCCAACATGGAGTAAAAATATGCGGATATCAATATCAAATTCTGCAAACATGACATTATTGTAGTTCTCTGAAATCTGCCAAGACAAGACTAATAACAATATGTGTGTGTGTGTGTGTGTGTGTGGTGGGGGGCAATGGCCATCATACAAAGCTGCATAGACCGCAATAATGTTTACTCTATCTGTATTGAAAATTGTACCTAAACCCAACTGCACAACACAGCGTCTCCTCCAACTATAAATCTGCATGTGATTTCCATGCGTCCATAGATGTAAAAGGCCAGCAGTGGGGGAACTACCACCAGGGCCTATGGAGATAATGGAGCCCGCTGCATGGCAGATACAGAGGTTTTGGGGCCCCGGTTCCCTCCTCCCTCTGCCCACAGCTCTCTGGGTACACCTCTGGAAGACAGTGTTATATAGGATAGAGCCACTAGTAACATTTACATCTGTCAAAGCTTCGGGAACGCTTCAGCGCTCTAAAATGACTGATAACAGAGGACAATAGTTTTGAATTAAGCTGCATAGCAAATGTAAAACTTAATGTGATGTCAGTTTATGTTATGCACAGATACACCTGTAGAGATCGTATATTACAAGGTACCTTTTTAGATCTACATACATATCAGTTTTAGTATCCCTTTGAAAATCCCAGCTACATGCACAGCCCTTGAGCTACAACTGATTATTCATCATTACATGTCATATTCATTTACGAGTAAATCATTTGCATCTTACTTGCAAGTTATTCTGTCATGTTTGTCCTTTCCAGCATAAACAGGTGAGACAGAACACAATACCACACAAACACCAAGCCAAGCACTCACCTACTACCTGAGCCAAGTGATTGCACCCCATTGCATGCTGGGACATGCTCTTTCACCTCCGGCAAGTGGTGGGAAAGAACTGGGCTGGATTCTCCTACAGCAGTAGTGGTGTCAGCCAATAGCAGGGGATGTGAGTGCTGCTTCTATGCCTAGTTGAAAGTACATTTCCAAATATGCATCTGAGATAAGGGTGCCAGGTTAAAATAAAGGACACTTAGTAATTACCAGCATTTCTTACAATTTGTCGCTGGGCAGATCCATCATATGGATCACTGACTATACAGACAGAGGGTGTTACATACCAACAGAGCACATACTAATCTGCAATATTCCCTGCCAGCAATAGCTTTTATAGACCTAGACAATGGGGTACCGTACATTTATAAAAAATTAAGTGCGTAGTAAAAAAAAAAATATACAAAAAAAGAGGAGCTGAAAGATAACGTGCAAAATTGCATAACATTTCAAATAAAAATTGAGCCGACATTTTTTATTGATGTCCCCCAAATGTTCTTGTTGTACGTCAGGTCTGACGGATATTTACCTGCACTAATTATAAATTATTAATCGGGCAAACCCTGAACATGGCAGCACTGTGGCTAAGTGGTTAGCACTTCTGCTTCACAGCGCTGGGGTCATGAGTTCAATTTCCGACCATGGCCTTATCTGTGTGGAGTTTGTATGTTCTCCCTGTGTTTGCGTGGGTTTCCTCCAGGTGCTCCGGTTTCCTCCCACACTCCAAAAACATACTAGTAGGTTAATTGTGCTGCTTCTATGCCTAGTTGAAAGTACATTTCCAAATATGCATCTGAGATAAGGGTGCCAGGTTAAAATAAAGGACACTTAGTAATTACCAGCATTTCTTACAATTTGTCGCTGGGCAGATCCATCATATGGATCACTGACTATACAGACAGAGGGTGTTACATACCAACAGAGCACATACTAATCTGCAATATTCCCTGCCAGCAATAGCTTTTATAGACCTAGACAATGGGGTACCGTACATTTATAAAAAATTAAGTGCGTAGTAAAAAAAAAAATATACAAAAAAAGAGGAGCTGAAAGATAACGTGCAAAATTGCATAACATTTCAAATAAAAATTGAGCCGACATTTTTTATTGATGTCCCCCAAATGTTCTTGTTGTACGTCAGGTCTGACGGATATTTACCTGCACTAATTATAAATTATTAATCGGGCAAACCCTGAACATGGCAGCACTGTGGCTAAGTGGTTAGCACTTCTGCTTCACAGCGCTGGGGTCATGAGTTCAATTTCCGACCATGGCCTTATCTGTGTGGAGTTTGTATGTTCTCCCTGTGTTTGCGTGGGTTTCCTCCAGGTGCTCCGGTTTCCTCCCACACTCCAAAAACATACTAGTAGGTTAATTGGCTGCTAACAAATTGACCTTAGTGTGTGTGTGTGTGTGTCTGCCTGTGTGTGTGTTAGGGAACTTAGACTGTAAGCTCCAATGGGGCAGGGACTGATGTGAATCAGTTCTCTGTACAGCACTGTGGAATTAGTGGCGCTATATAAATAAATGGTGATGATGATGGTATACATGTAGGTGGACATAGGGCTGCTATATCCGTAACATGACACCACTAACAATGGCCATAATGCATATCCCCAACATTCCTGTTATTCAGTGGGACAGTCCTGAGCTTCTATGGGCAAAAGGGCAGACGCCTATAAGACTGAGTGTGTAGCCATCAGGCTTATGGCATCCTTGTAGTATAGTACTGGCTATCTTTGGCTGTGGCAGCCTTCTTGGCCTCCTGGCTAAGAACAGGTGTAGATGCCCATGTACGCTGTGGGGCTTAAAGGCGCCCCCTGTAGTCGATAGGCTGTCACCTGGTCCTCTGGCCAAGAGACCGGTGGTGTTAGGAGCCCGATGTGCTGATGATTAACGCAGGACCGGGGTGCCTGAAAATTCACCGGTGATGAACCTGCACCCTCACCATGGACAGAGTACGTCACGAGCATAAGCACTTTTTAACCTCCTTGCCTCACATTTTATTTCTTGGTCAGGGTCTTTTAGCTGGACCATAAATTTTTTAGACCCACCGGCCCTTGGGCTAAGTACTTTTTTCATGTTTTTTGTTGGTTTGTCTTGTGCGGCACATCTTTCAAGGGGTTTGGCTATAGATCTTTATGGGCGGCCCTCTTCCCAAGTCATCGGAGACTCCCTCCTTGTTAGCAGAGATGAAGAATCGGTTCCCTTAAGGGAGAAGGGGGCCTGTCCGAGTCTTGCGGTGGAGGTGTACCCAAAGACCCTTGACCCCCGGAGGTCGGGGATGTCGGGGGCTCTCTCTAGCTTCGGTGAAGAAGGTTCCTGAAAACCCTTTTTTGCTCTCTGGGGCATTCTAGCTCCTGAGGGATGGGGAAAATGGGTCTCTTTCCATTTAGGGAAGGGTGCAAAAGTCCCAAGCTCCCAGCACATTCATAGACCGCACTGGATGATTTGGAGCACGCACCTCAGGTGTATGTACAATGTACACATGACACATGAATAGAAACCACCTCCATTTCCTCCTGCTGTCTTGACTTATTTAAGACATAAATGAGGCTCAAACGACCGGACAAAAATGAAACCATCAAAATGTATTAATGTTAGTCATAATAAGTAGAACTCTACAGTACTTCATACTGTTGATGCCATGCTCATCCGCATAACAAACCGCAGTCCAGCAACGCTGTTTGCACAAAGGTACTTCCCAATAATAGAAATTAGGTGGCATATTCAATTAGCCGCCATGTTCAGATGAAAATTGCGGCTGCGCATTTTTTATGTTAATATGGAACTGCAACATCGCGGCTTTCTCTTTGCAATTCTATGGGGTGCGAAGGAAAACGCGGAGTGCCTCCCCTAGGTGTGAACATATGGATATGCACCTAGGTCAAACAAGAGTGTTTGCGCATATAACTTTGTGCTGTGATATGAAGCTCCTGTCAAACTGTTGCACAAGATTTTGGTGCAAAAAGTACCTCTATGTCCCCTATCACTGGTACGCTTGGGCTGTGCAATATATTCTTCTAGCGATACATTTACTAACCTGTGGGTTTGAAAAAGTGGAGATGTTGCCTATAGCAACCAATAAGATTCTAGTGTCTAGGTGGTCAGCACTTATGCCTTACAGCACTGGGGTCGTGAGTTCAATTCCCGACCATGGCCTTATCTGTGAGGAGTTTGTATGTTCGCCCTGTGTTTCCATGGTTTCCTCCGGGTGCTCTGGTTTCCTCCCACACTCCAAAAACATACTGGTAGGTTAATTGGCTGCTAACAAATTGACCCTAGTCTGTGTGTCTGTCTGTGTCTGTGTGTATGATAGGGAATTTAGACTGTAAGCCCCAATGGGGCAGGGACTGATGTGAGCGCTGCGGAATTAGTGGCGCTATATAAATAAATGGTGATGATGATGATTTATTTATTACATTCTACAAAATGACAGCTAGAATCTGATTGGTTGCTATAGGCAACATCTCCACTTTTTCAAACCCAGTTTAGTAAATATACTCCTAGATCTTCTCCTGATAATAACATCCATCTCTTTACATTAGGTAGTAGTCCAGCCTTTCCTGTGTTTGCATTTTTGGGGGGTTTTTGTTAGTAAAAGAGTGAGTTGTCAGGGAGGGGGTTAAATGTTTTAGACAACATAGAGAGGTGCGTGTTGTGTTTCGTAAGTCTATGGTTAGACTTGCTAAGAACACTCTCTGTATTCTCGCCTTGCTCCTAATGACACAGTTACAAGCAGTTCCTCTTTATCAGTCTACAGAAGAAGAGACACTCCCCAGTCACTAAGCATTCACCATCCCTCAAAACTGTGTGTAATGACACGGGGGTCGGAAGCAGAGGAACTTTAGGCAAGGAAGTTTATCAGAAACCCCCCCCAGACCCCTGTACTACATTTCAGACTTCCTGCAACATGAATCGCAAAGACAGCAAGAGGTGAGACTGTGTTGCCCATGTGTGGTGAGACACCAGGGACTGTGTGTAGCCTCAGCTGGTCAAAGTGGTTGTATGGATTTGGCTATTGCTTTGTAGTTCATCATTGTGGAGTTTGTGTGCTATGACTTTGTCAGCACACTTAAAGGACTGAAGAAGTCTCCCAGCTGGGTTACAAGACTTCAGTTCCTGATCTGGTTTCTGTCAGTTATAGAGCTGTATATATAGTATATTATGCTAGCTGACTAATTCTGAAAAAGAAATGATACCCATGAACAGGCCAGATAGACTTTAATCTGAGATGTGCTGTTAAATGCTGATGTGAAACTGTGACTTTAAGATCACACAGGGGGAACTAGAAAATAAGAAGAGAGTGTGTAATAAGTTGTGCAAAACTGTGTACCAGCAGAGTGTCTCTGAACAGCCTGTGTCTGCTGCGGCCCCTTTGTGTGACATTGACAGACACATGTATGTGTGTGACACTAATAGACTGGTCTTCTCCTGTGTGTAACTGTCACAGACCAGTACTCTCCTATGTGTGTGATACTGACAGCCTGGTCCAGTTATGTGTGAATGCGAAACAACGACAGACAGGTCCTCTCCTGTGTGTGCGTGACACTGGCAGGCTAGTCCACGAATGTGTGATTGTATAGCACTGACAGGCTGGTCCTAAGCTCTGTTTGTGTGTGTGTGTGTGTGTGTGTGTGTGTGTGTGTCTCACAGACTGGTCCTCTAGTGTGTATGTGTGTGTGTGTGTGTGTGTGTGTGTGTGTGTGTGTGTCTCACAGACTGGTCCTCTAGTGTGTGTGTGTGTCTCATAGACTGGTCCTCTAGTGTGTGTGTGTGTGTGTGTGTGTCTCACAGACTGGTCCTCTAGTGTGTGTGTGTGTGTGTGTGTGTGTCACAGACTGGTCCTCTAGTGTGTTTGTGTGTGTGTGTCTCACAGACTGGTCCTCTAGTGTGTGTGTGTGTGTGTGTGTGTTTGTGTCTCACAGACTGGTCCTCTAGTGTGTGTGTGTGTGTTTGTGTCTCACAGACTGGTCCTCTAGTGTGTGTGTGTGTGTGTGTCTCACAGACTGGTCCTCTAGTGTGTGTGTGTGTGTGTGTGTCTCACAGACTGGTCTTCTAGTGTGTGTGTGTGTGTGTGTGTGTGTGTGTGTCTCACAGACTGGTCCTCTAGTGTGTGTGTGTGTGTGTGTCTCACAGACTGGTCCTCTAGTGTGTGTGTGTCTCATAGACTGGTCCTCTAGTGTGTGTGTGTGTGTGTGTGTGTGTCTCACAGACTGGTCCTCTAGTGTGTGTGTGTGTCTCACAGACTGGTCCTCTAGTGTGTTTGTGTGTGTATGTCTCACAGACTGGTCCTCTAGTGTGTGTGTGTGTGTGTGTTTGTGTCTCACAGACTGGTCCTCTAGTGTGTGTGTCTCACAGACTGGTCCTCTAGTGTGTGTGTGTGTGTGTGTGTGTGTGTGTGTCTCACAGACTGGTCCTCTAGTGTGTGTGTGTGTGTGTGTGTGTCTCACAGACTGGTCCTCTAGTGTGTGTGTGTGTGTGTGTCTCACAGACTGGTCCTCTAGTGTGTGTGTGTGTGTGTGTGTCTCACAGACTGGTCTTCTAGTGTGTGTGTGTGTGTGTGTGTGTGTGTGTGTGTGTCTCACAGACTGGTCCTCTAGTGTGTGTGTGTGTGTGTGTGTGTGTGTGTGTGTGTGTGTGTGTGTGTCTCACAGACTGGTCCTCTAGTGTGTGTGTGTCTCATAGACTGGTCCTCGTGTGTGTGTGTGTGTGTGTGTGTGTCTCACAGACTGGTCCTCTAGTGTGTGTGTGTGTCTCACAGACTGGTCCTCTAGTGTGTTTGTGTGTGTGTGTCTCACAGACTGGTCCTCTAGTGTGTGTGTGTGTGTGTGTTTGTGTCTCACAGACTGGTCCTCTAGTGTGTGTGTCTCACAGACTGGTCCTCTAGTGTGTGTGTGTGTGTGTGTGTGTGTGTGTCTCACAGACTGGTCCTCTAGTGTGTGTGTGTGTCTCACAGACTGGTCCTCTAGTGTGTGTGTGTCTCACAGACTGGTCCTCTAGTGTGTGTGTGTGTGTGTGTGTGTGTCTCACAAACTGGTCCTCTAGTGTGTGTGTGTTGGTGCGTCTCATCATCATCAACATTTATTTATATAGCGCCAGCAAATTCCGCAGCCCTTTACAATTGGGAACAAACATTAATAAAACAATACTGGGTAATACATACAGACAGAAGGTAAGAGAACCCTGCTCGCAAGCTTACAATCTATGGGACAATGAGAGTTTGAAACACAAGGTCATGTGCTACATCATATTGCACATTGGACCAGTTAGAATGCAAAGGTAAAAATATTGAATGGGCTGTGTGATCAGTCACACAGCAATGTTGGTCACAGGGTTGTTGTTTTGTGTTAGCTGTGTAGAGGGGGGTAATAGGGTAACCTAGGGAGATTAAGATGCTGGTTGAGGAATATTATAAGCTTGTCTGCAGAGGTGGGTTTTCAGAGAACGCTTAAAGGTTTGAAGACCAGAGGAAAGTCTTATTGTGTGAGGGAGGAAATTCCACAAAGTGGGTGCAGCCCGAAAAAAGTCCTGTAACCGGGAATGGGAGGATGTGATGAGAGTGGAAGAGAGACGCAGATCTTGTGCAGAACGGAGGTGTCGAGTTGGGAGATATTTTGAGACAAGTGAGGAAATGTATGTCGGTGCAATTTTGTTGATGGCCTTGTATGTTAGTAGAAGAATTTTATATTGCATTCTTTTAAATACAGGCAACCAATTAAGAAATTGACAGAGTGGCTCAGCAGAGGAAGAACAGTTTGCAAGGAAAATCAATCTAGCCGCTGCATGCAAAATAGATTGCAGGGGTTCAAGTCTTACTTTGTGAAGACCAGTAAGGAGGGAATTGCAATAGTCAATGTGGGAGATGATGAGTGCATGAATTAAGGTTTTTGCAGTATCTTCTGTGAGATATGTGTGTATTCTGGAAATGTTCTTTAGATGTATGAAATATGATTTAGATATAGAGTTGATGTGGGGAATAAATGATAGTTGTGAGTCAAGGATTACACCTAAGCAGCGAGCTTGCAGGGTGGGATTTGTGGTCATGTTATCAACAGAAATAGAAATGTCAGGCAGTTCGCTTCTGTTTTTGGGTGGGAATATTATTAATTCAGTTCTTGAAAGATTGAGTTTGAGTTGGCGAGAAGACATCCAAGATAAAATGGCAGAAAGACAGCCAGTAACACGAGACAACACAGATGTCGAGAGATCAGGAGAGGATAGATAAATTTGTGTATCATCCGCATAGAAACAATGTTGAAATCCAAAGGAGCTTATTAGTTTTCCAAGAGAAGTGGTGTAGATAGAGAATAGCAGAGGACCTAGGACTGAGCCTTCTGGTTCTCCAACTGATAAAGGAAGCGGAGCGGAGGTGGATCCAGAGAAATTAACACAGAAAGAGCGATTCGATAGGTAGGATGAGATCCAGGATAGGACAGTGCCTTCAAGACCTAGGGATTCAGGGGCGCACGCAGGATTGTCAGGGATTTCAGGGTCCCCTCCCCCCAAAAAAACAAAAAACACGCAAAACATGCGCAGCAGCTCCGTTTCGGCAGCGCTGTCCTATACAGCAGCCGCGGCGCCGTCAAAGAAGCGTCCGCGGTGGTGCAATACAGCACCGCCGCGGACGCTTCTTTGACAGTGCCGCGACTGCTGTATAGGACAGTGCCACTATGGTAGGCACTTAGTCAGCGGAGGTGGGGGTTTCTGGAGACCCAAAAACCCCCCCTGCGTGCGCCACTGGGATTGTAGCGTTTGTATGAGGAGAGAGTGGTCAACAGTGTCAAATGCAGCAGAGAGATCCAGGAGAAATAGAAGAATTTAGAAGTGATCAAATCAATGACAACCTTGGACAGCGCAGTCTCTGTGGAGTGTTGAGAGCGAAAGCCTGACTGAAGAGGATCAAGTAGGTTGTTTGCTGTAAGAAAGTGTGTGAGGCGAGTCTCACAGACTGGTCCTCAAGTGTGTGTGTCAAGTGTGTGTGTGTGTGTGTGTGTCTCACAGACTGGTCCTCAAGTGTGTGTGTGTGTGTGTCTCACAGACTGGTCCTCAAGTGTGTGTGTCAAGTGTGTGTGTGTGTGTGTGTGTCTCACAGACTGGTCCTCAAGTGTGTGTGTGTGTCTCACAGACTGGTCCTCAAGTGTGTGTGTGTGTGTGTGCGTGTGTGTGTCTCACAGACTGGTTCTCTGGTGTGTTGTAATTTTGTATGTGATACTAACAGATCGGTCTTCTCCTTTGCAGGACATTAACAGCTTGTGTGTGTGACTCTAGACAGACTAATCCAAGGCCATTGCAAGTGGAAGCTTCCTTTCTTTCCCTTTCATTAATCCATGCCCTAAGATGTGTTACCATTTCCTGTGCAAAACAATGTGGAAACCGTAATATACTGGCTGTGAATCAGTTTGCATGTAACTTATAAGCATTACAGTAGTTATGATCTGGTAGATCACACTGCTTGTACCTATACACAATCACACAACCAGGTACTAAACCTGTATGATTAATACATATAACTGTAATGATGCCTCCACCTCTAAACACCAGACAGACTGTGTCACTGAGGGGCCTATTTATCCAGCCTATAACCATGTAGAAATGGCTGTTCCGCATGGTTTACATAAATTTAGGTATCGGAGCTATTTAAGAAAAGTATAATGCTGGGAGATATCAGAGATATCAGAGATATGACGCAAACTGACACAGAATACCGCAGTCCCCATAATTCCTAATGGGAACTGTGGTCTGGAGCAATTTAGCTCAGAATGGCATTAGTAGCTGTAGCCTGTTGACTAGAGCATCGCCAAGAGGGATCTTCAGATCCTACTCTACCTGCTGGACTGTGCGAGCGCACGACCCGATGTTCCTTCGTTCACCACTGTGATAAGCACGAGGTGAAAGAAGTGTGAATAGAGCCCAATCATTACAAGTTCTTTTCTAATGGTAGCACGGAGGCTCAGTGGTTAGCACTTCTGCCTCACAGCACTGGAGTTAGGAGTTCGTTTCCTGACCATGGCCTTATCTGTGAGGAGTTTGTATGTTCTCCCTGTGTTTGCGTTGGTTTCCTCCAGGTGATCTGGTTTCCTCCCACACTCCAAACACATACTAGCAGGTTAATTGGCTGCTATTAAATTGACCTTAGTCCAGCGGTTCCCAAAGTGTAACAGGGGTGCTGCGGCCAGGAAGAGAAAAAAACCCAAAACAAATCAAATCCTCCTCCTTCCTCGCTTCTCACATAATGTCGGGCGTGATGATGTCACACCCGACATTAAGTGAGAAGCAAGGAGGGAGGAGGATACTGGATCCCGGGCGCCGCCGGATTGGTACTTTTTTTTCTCTTCCTAGCCCCCACAGAGGGGGCAGAGTGAGTGGATGCAGAGGGGGCAGAGTAATTGGATGCAGATGGGGCAGCGTGAGAGGATGCAGAGGGGACAGAGTGAGTGGATGCAGGGGCACAGAGTGTGTGGAGATGAAGGTGGGCACAGAGTGTGTGGAGATGAAGGAGGGCACAGAGTGTGTGGAGATGAAGGTGGGCACAGAGTGTGTGGAGATGAAGGAGGGCACAGAGTGTGTGGAGATGGAGGGCACAGAGTATGTGGAGATGAAGGAGGGCACAGTGTGTGGATGAAGGAGGGCACAGAGTGTGTGGAGCTGAAAGAGGGCACAGTGTGTTAATGAAGGAGGGCACAGAGTGTGTGGAGATGAAGGAGGGCACAGTGTGTAGCTGAAGGAGGGCACAGTGTGTGAATTAAGGAGGGCACAGAGTGTGTGGAGATGAAGGAGGGCACAGCGTGTAGCTGAAGGAGGGCACAGTGTGTGGATGAAGGAGGGCACAGAGTGTGTGGAGATGAAGGAGGGCACAGTGTGAGTTAGCTGTAAATTATTCTTTGACAGAAATATAATTGAAAAAAATATAAAAATATTCTTTTTCCTTGGATTTATGTGAATTAGTTTTGAATACAGCTAAATAAGTATTTCTGTCCTGACCTAAATACTTATTGCGTTTTTTTGACCCAACTTCTTATAAAATAGGACTGCTTGGTAATTATTTTGGAGAGGTGCCTTGGAAATTTGAAAATTGAAAATTATGGAGACTCTAAAGGTGCCGCGAACTGCAAATGTTTGGGAACCACTGTTTTAGTCTCTCTCCAGTCTCTGTGTGTATGTTAGGGAATTTAGATTGTAAGCTCCAATGGGACAGGGACTGATGTGAGTTCTCTATACAGCTCCGCGGAATTAGTGGAGCTATATAAATAGCTGCTAATGATGATGATAATAATATGCAGTCCCAGCATGCTTGTAATGGCAAATTGCCCCTTTAAGTCATCTGTCATTGCTGCGAATAGTGTTGATGACAGATGTTACTTAATAGGACAAAAATGCAAATGATGTCAAATAGACCCTGACTTTACTGTAGAAATGCTCAAACCTGCAAATCAGTTAAAAAAAATAGTTGGAATTTCTCAAATTTTAGAGCCGGTAAAAAAAATTTCAAGAAAGACAACAGGTTCAATCCTGTTAGGTAGGGTGCAGGCAGTTTTGTATTCGTGCATGCCGGTTTGCACAAGTCAAATTAAAAATGTAATAATTTATGGGGCATATTCAATTCCGATCCTGATTCGCGGGATCGCGCCGGAACGGCTGCGAACGTAATCCGCGGTACCGCAATAACGTGGATTTTCGTTCGCAGCCCATACCGTATTACCGGCAGTTGTGCGCATTTTCCGCGGTAACGCGCGTTACCGCGCATCGGATCGGAATTGAATTTGCCCCTATATGTCTTTTTAATTGCAAATGGTGAACTGTACAGTAGTATTCACAATTCAATTAAAAAAAATGTAAAAATTTAAAAAAACACACACTCTTTAACTTGAAATCGAACTTCGAAAGCAAGCAACAAATTTTGAAAGGCATGTTCAGGGTCCATAACAGACTATCAGCAGCATCAGCTATTTTATATATAGCGCCACTAATTCCGCAGCGCTGTACAGAGAACTCACATCAGTCCCTGCTCCATTGAAGCTTACAGTCTAAATTCCCTAACATACACACACATAGACAGACTGTCAGAGACTAATGTCAATTTTAAGAGCAGTCACTTAACCTACTAGTATGTTTTTGGAGTGTGGGAGAAAACCAGAGCACCTGGAGGAAAGCCGCGCAGACATGAGGAGAACATACAAACTCCACACAGATAAGGCCATGGTTGGGAATCAAACTCATGACCCCAGTGATGTGAGGCAGAAGTGCTAACCACTAAGCCACCATGCTGCCCCAAACATCTATGTATGTGAATTTGAAACTAGTTGACATTGACAGGTGCTCCCCAGTTCATTAGACAAATGATATTTGCATTCCTGTCCATCTTATTTTTAGCAAAATCCCTCTTAACACAAGTTTGAAAAAAAAATAAAGCAAAAAAAAAGGCTCTCAATGGTCAAAAAATATAACAATAATTTTGTTGCACGTGAATATTACACCTATGCTCAAAATTTCATTTTTCACAGAAAATCTCGCTTGGAGGTTTCAACTCAAATTGTAAGTACCAATGGAGTCTGCCTTCCAGTTAAGAGCCGAAACAGTCAGTGCAGGAGGAGGAGAAGGATGACCTGCCCAAGCCCGGCTGAGATTAACAAGGCCTTGGTGACTGTAACACTGGCCCAACTTGGGAAGGGCTGCAGCCTGGAAGAACTGATGGAGAAATGCATTCAATCCTTCGGTAAATTGTCTACTATGTGTTACGCAATATTTTGGAGACCCACTATTGCATATTAAACAGATTAGGTGGAATGTCCATCAAATTGGATTTTGTTTCTCAACTGTATCATCATTACTCACATGGATGTTCAATATCTATTGTATTGACCATGTCCTTTGTCTTACTTTGTTTCTCCTGACTGAGAAGATGTGGATGGAAAGCTTTGGAGAAATGAGGACACCGTTCACATGATCCTCGTCATGCACAGCTGGGTGGTACCATCGGCCGAGTTTGCTCGAAAGCTTCTGCAACTATATCCTTAACCATGTCGAAATGGGGTCAACGTCTAGGATAGGTAGAGCTCATTGTGCTTTCTTGTCCTCCCAATTCTTGCGTTTAGATCCTTAACCACCAATTACCTACAGGGAAGCTGAGCAAAGCCAAAGAAAAACACAGATCTGCCATCTCCTCAGGTAAGTGTCCTTCTGTTATGTTTAATGCTCTCCACTGTGTCACATTTTTACTGGCCTGCATACATACGGTGGGAAAACAGATAACAGGTGATAGAGAAACAAACAAGTGGCTTTGGGTTGTATGATTATTAGATGTACGTGTTGCCAAACACTACTCATAAAATGAAAACAAAATATCACACCTCTTGCATTACTGTGCATTTTAAAAAGGTGGCTCGTATGATATGAAACCAACTCATCTCGCTGTTCATGTGTCTGTAGAGCTAAATCCAGCTCTTCATCACCTTCAGGTTCTGGGTTAATCAGTATCCAGAGGTGTTTCAGCTTGACAATGAACTGGAAGAGCTGATGTGTGATTTTTGGGAGGTGGTGAAGGATCGGAGACGGCCAAGTGATCACCGACGGAGCTCTGACACATCGTACATGTAAGAACTTCTTGTGATCCAACATTTTCCAGACTACACTGTATCCTGAATGATTAACTCTCATGAGAAATAATCTAGAATGTCCTTATATCTGCCTTGTGTTCCATACGTTGCTTCGTCCTTGGACATGTTTTAACTCTTCTGGATCATTTCTTCCTTTATCACCATTACTGTTCTTTTATCTTTGTCTATGCCAGTTTTGACCATGACTTTACAAAGGCTTTTCCCGAGTCGCCTAGTTTCAATAAAAAGAGGAAAGTCTCCCTTCTCTTTGATCACCTGGAGCCTTCAGAATTGGCAGAACATCTCAGCTACCTAGAATTCAACTGTTTCTGCAGGATTTCGGTAAACATTTAAGAGTCTTCTTACTAAGACCATGCATGCAACTCTCAATATGAACTTTCAGGACAGACCTCTTTCGATTTACTTTCAGATTGGTTGGTTTCTTGAATCCCAACCAATTTGTTCATTCAATATAATTATTCAGTATGGACCTACAGTGAAGTCATTCCATGTAACCTTTCACTTTGGATTTCTGTAGGGGTTTCCCCATATATCCGTGGACCATGAACTGAATGCACGGATCTTTCATCCAGCAATCTCATTATCTAAAATCTCACAAAAATGTGTGTTTCTTCCGATAACTTCAAAGGGTTATTCCACCCAAACTGGAAATTCAGTTTCAGGTGGAACATCACAAGTTATACATTATCACAGAAAACTATTTACATTGGATCTGAATGTTCTCAATGTCTAACATGGTCCGGCAATTCTGTCCTCACTCATGTTAAGGCATTTTTCATAATGGCAGCAAGTTGTCAACATGCAACACTCTACTGGTCGGAGCTGGTCGAGCATCACTGGACCTCAGTAGAAATTGGGGGACCTGCTAGAACTGTATACTATGATACTTTGTGGAACTCTCACTGAAAATTCAATTGTGGGTTGAGTTATACTTTAAGAAATAGAAAACTTAGACTGTTTTGACCAGCTCATTTAGTGTCCTAGTTACAATATGGTCCCTCAGCATTAAATTCGTTCTTCTAGTTAAATGTGTAATGGCTGACAATTTGGTGTAGAGTCTGATTTGTGCTGTTACCTGACCCTGCTCTCTTTGTGCCAGCATATAGACTATCGGAGCTACACGTTGCAGAACTCCCTACGAGAAATTCCTCAATTGGAGCGATCGGTCACCTTGTGCAACAGTATTTCCCAATGGGTGCAGCTCATGATCCTCAACCGACCAACTCCACAGCAGAGAGCAGAGGTGTTTACCAAGTTCATTCAGGTGACACAGGTGAGAACTGAGTATGACTCGCTTTAAACCCAAAGAGATATATGTAAGATCAACAGGTATTCAGCTTTACCTTGGATCCTCAATGTCCCAAAAAGGTAATCAATTGACCATTAGCAAAGAGTATTCAAAGTTTTACTGCATGGGAATGTCCTTGGTGGACCTTGAGAGGACTGTAGATGGGTTGGAATCTTCAGTTTGTGAAGTTCTGAATACAGAATTCTTGAAGGGTACAAATTGAGTGTGGCATTCTGGACCTCATTTGTGAAGCACACTGGCTGCACAACGCAAGTGCCTTTGTGTTTCACCACTGCTCTTCCTTCGATGGTCCACCGAGTGCTTTTCAAGGTGCGCTCCTAGGTGTATATTTACTAAACTGTGGGTTTGAAAAAGTGGAGATGTTGCCTACAGCAACCAATCAGATTCTAGCTGTCATTTTGTAGAATGTACTAAATAAATGATTACTAGAATCTGGTTGCTATAGGCAACATCTCCACTTTTTCAAACCCACAGTTTAGTAAATATATCCCCTAGTCTCCGCTTTCTGGAAACACCGCCGCACACTAGAAGTGTAAAGTAAAATAATTCTATGGGGGAAGACTGTGCAAAAGTCTAACCATCAGATTAAACTCTAACGTCCCACCAGCTTAGAACCATCCGTTTATTAAATTATTTAGATTGATCCTCATTTATGGCTAAATGGGACATAGAGCACGTCTTTATTACATTTGGCAATGTTGTGTGTTTTACGTTGGACAAACTGCCCCTAGATATGCACTTCTCAGCTGAAATGTCACTTAAAGGGGTAAAGGAGCCCCATTAAACGTTTAGGGCTAGACCTGATCTTCTCTGGCTCAAAGCTGGTGAAAATATCAAGGACTGATAAGTGGCTTTCACTGCAAGCAGGTTTAATGTGAGAGGTGGTTTGTGGGTAACGACATTGAGAAGGTTTCCAGGGTGCTTTAATGTGTTAGAAATATTTGGTAGAAAGAGAGGGACGAGGTTCTCAAAGTTGTTTTTACTTTTGAGAAGTTATCTGGAAGATACAGAGAGGGAGGAGGTTCTGGAGTTTGGTTTTATGTGTTATAAGTTGGTTCTGAGGAGTTTCTGGAGTTGGGTTTGATTTGGTTTGGAAGAGGTTCTGAGATAGTTTCAATATCTGAGACTTTCATGGGTACTGAGTGTGGGTTGTTCTGGACTTCTTCTTGAATACTGAGATTGAGATGGTTCTGAATTTAGGTCAAGTGAGTGAATGTGTGGCAAGATGGTTGATGAATACTGAGATGGAAGAGGTTCCATAGATGGATCATGGAGAAGTGATTTGTGGAATATGTTAGAGGTAATATTTAAATGATTCAACCAAACAAGTTAATTTTACAGTCAGTGGGCCTGATTTGTTAAGTAAAGTAAAGCAAAAAAAAGAAGTAACTTTGCATCTTGGCAAAACCATGTTGCATTGGAAAATTTAAAATGTGACGGCAGATTTATAGTTGGGGTGGGCTAGATCAGGCCTGTCCAACCTGCGGCCCTCCAGGTCTTGTGAAACTACAAGTCCCAACATGCCCTTTCAGCTATTAACTAGTTGTCTACTGGCAAAGCATGCTGGGGCTTGTAGTTTCACAACACCTGGAGGGCCCGAAGGTTGGACAGGCCTGTCCTAGATCAACTTTATATTTCAGTGTATAAATAAAGCTATCAAGTATTTGTGTGCTGAATGAAAATACAGCCAGTATTTAACTTATGTGCAAAATAATAAACTACTTTGTACCCCTTGCATTGTAACATGATTTGTCCTGGAGAAAACGTACTAATTTTTGCCTTACTTTGAATGAAGAAGACCCAGTAGCCCTCCTACCCCCCAAAAAAATTACTTTTTGGGTGGCCATATCCTTTAAGCATAAAAGTGTACTATTCGTTCAAATAAAAAATATCCCTATAGAGACAAGGGAAAGTATTGATTTGCTGAACACACATTACGCTTCTCTATTTTCCTGTGCATTTGTACTTGTGGAATCTCCCTCATTGGTTTACAGCTTGCGGTGCCATCTAGTGGACAAATTTAAAAGTGGCAGAACACTTTCTAGGCAAAGCTTGTCTCAGTGAGTTCATCTGTCATTACTGTCAGCCATCATCGCTGTTGCCATCTCTGTTCCTCCTTTGGTGATCTCTGCAGCCTCCTTGGTGTGAGCAGCTGCCGTCGAACATGAGAAACAACTGTCCAGATACTAAAGAAAGACACCAGACGCACAACTACACCAATGTAAATTCCTTCTCTAGAACCAGTAGAGGAAGGAGGGTCTGATAAGATAGCTGGTGAAGGACAGTCATGGTGCCAGCAGCTACCTGCTTTAATATTTCTACAGTGACTGGTTTATGTTTTGTGTCCCCACCTTCCACTGTCTCTCCGTGTTCCATTAGTGACGCTCCTCTGGTAGCGTTACAGTAAGTCGCCAATGGCTGCTTTATTATTGGTTATTATTGGTTGATACTGCTGCTGCCTGACAATAGACCACACACACTTACCCCACCAGCAGCCGCAATTGTTATTCCACTACCTTCCGTATCGTGTGATCCCCACACCTCTTAGATTGTAAGCTCTTTAGGTCAGGGCCATCTTTACCTTCTGTTCCATGTCATTGTATGTAATATGTTTTGTGGCTTAGTGGTTAGCACTTCTGCCTTACAGCACTGGGTTCATGAGTTCAATTCCCGACCATGGCCTTATCTGTGAGGAGTTTGTATGTTCTCCCCGTGTTTCTGTGGGTTTCCTCCAGGTGCTCCGGTTTCCCCCCACACTCAAAAAAACAATACTGGTAGGTTAATTGGCTGCTATCAAATTGACCCTAGTCTGTCTGTCGTCTGTCCGTGTGTGTCTGTGTGTGTGTGTGTCTTAGGGAATTTAGACTGTAAGCCCCAATGGAGCAGAGACTGATGTGAGTGAGTCCTCTGTACAGCGCTGCAGAATTAGTGGCGCTATATAAATAAATGGTAATAATAATAATATCATGATCTCCTCAATGTACAGCTTTGTGTAATATGTCAGTGTTTTATAAATAAAAGATTGCAATAATAATAATAATAATAATAATAATAATACCTGTGTATTGTGCTTGTGAAAGGAGCAGCTTGAGGATGCACACAAATCTTATAATTATTATATTATTACTATTGTTTTTTGTGTTTTTTTCTTTTGCAGAAACTCCGCAAACTCCAGAATTTTAACACCCTGATGGCAGTGATCGGGGGACTTTGTCACAGTGCTATATCCCGACTGAAGGAGACACATAGCCACCTATCCCAGGACGTATTAAAGGTTAGTGAGAAACATAACTTTCTCTGTTGTACATGGAACCTACTTTCTTCCAATCTATAGGGGATTTATGCAGATTTTACTGCACTATAAAAAAATCATACTATTTTCCTTGACTATATTTGTATAAAGTCATCACATCACAGCATTTAATATTAGCATTTATAAATAGGCTAGTAATACACATATGGCAGTGTTGTAAATGGTCTTATAAATTACTTCATTTTTTTTCGATTCTGTTTTTCTAATATTGCACCTAAGTCTTGTTGGTTCCCTTACTGTGCTGGTTGCAGGTAATTAGAAATGTTAGGTGGATAATCAGATGGGGGTTTAAGCAAACAATTACAAGAGAGCAGCAGGGACTAGATAAATATATACAAATTTGCATAAAGATATTAAACAAATTGAAATACTGGAAACACTTTAAAAATGTCCCTGTGTGTGAATGCACCAATCCACGCAGATCATTTCTACAAAGTCTGCAAACTTGTCAGTCACTCACCGTCTGTTCAGTTAAAGACGCAGCTCCTTCCTAACAGGCATCCTGCTGCAGAGGGGTGAAAAAGCACACGTAGGACATATTTAATTCAGGTAGTCCGTGTATGTTATTCATCTTACTATTACATAGTCTTTGATATGCATCAATGTCACATAGTGGTATTACTTGGACTTTAAGTAGATTTTATCTACATTTATTTTAGCTTTTTGCTTCTGTGTTCTAATTAACTATGGGAAACTGAGGAATGTTTGAGACAAAATAATGAGGAAGATATTTATTTGGGAGAAAAATGGAGATGGGAGACAATTGCACAAGGGATATGAAAGAGAGGGGCCAAAGTGTGTCACAGTCTCACTTTAGTGTAACCGAAGAGACGTCTCGGAGAGATCTGTTACCAGTACTCATGTCTCATTCTAAGAATGTAACCACAGCTTCTCACCACATGAACGCATTAAGGTGATTTCTTCACCAGTTATTCAGTGGTTTAAACTCTGTCACAGGAAGGAGCTTGCAGCTCAGTGCACAAGACGGTCAACGTTGTGATAAAGTTCTTTGTATTAACTTTGTATAAAGACATTGTTATGAGGCATGGTGTTCTGTAATGGACAAGTCACTGTGCAGCGTTATCTAACCAAGTCATACTAACACAATACAAACATTTGCATTCAGGTGCAGCGTTATCTAACCAAGTCATTCTACCACATACAAACATTTGCTTTCAGGGGGATGAAATGTTACATTCTGTTGTTAACACACTGTGAACTAAGATATAATTACATCAATGTAAATTGTAATTTAGGGGTTGACAAGTGAACTGTAAAATGGAGATAATCTTATCGGAGATTAAAATCCTTCTGATTGTCACGAGCCGCGGCGGTACTCACAGCCGCCGCGGCTCGCTTCCTGTCGGTCCCATCGTCCCGGCCGTCACCATGACGACCGGGACGTCATTTCCTTTCAACTCCCGACCGTTACCAAGGCAACGGTCGGACGCTTCCTCAGCGCCGTGTCCTGGCAGCCAGGCGCGCATGCGCTCTAGGGACAATCAGGCAGATTTAGCCTGTGGCTGAATTAGCAGGCATTAGACTGCAGGTGTGGATTTCAGGGCTAAGCCCTGATTGGTCTTGCTAGGTGCTGGCAATTAGCCTACAAGTGTGGCCTTGTCTAGGGGCAGGTTCTGATTGGTTGTGGGTTGTATTTAAGGCAATGAGGTCTGCTGCCTCATTGCCGGTTATAGCTTCTGTGCTCCAGTCTGCTGACCTGCTTGTTCCAGTTCCTGTTCCTGTATCTACGTTTTGACTTCCCGTGTATGACCCTTGGCTTCGTATTTGACTTCGCTTGTGTTTCCTGTGACCCTGATCCTTGGCTCGTTTACCCGTTCTGCTACTTTGCCTGTGACCTCTGACCTCAGCTTGTTCATTGTTACTGTTACCTGCTGCCGACCTTTGACCTCTGCGTGGACCTGACTCTTCTTGCCTGGGTTCTCCCCAGCCGGTACACACTTCACGGCCCTCTGTCAGTCTGCAGCCCAGTCTGTCCCCACCATCAGGGGCTCCACTGAACACCTGACTGGCAGAGTAGACTCCGGGTTGTGTTGTGCCGGCTGGAGGGGTTCCTAACACTGATAGCAAGATTTTATATTGCTATATATCGTAGTGATAGAAATCTTTTAGCAGGCAATTTATCTGGCTGGCAGCGGTAACAGGAGTCTTACTGTTTGCCAAGCCAAGCAAAATACAGTTAAAAGAGAATAGAAAAAAATAAAATGGAAATCATTCTTCATTTTATCGATAAAGCATTTATCCTGTGGGCACCCCAGGCTAGCGCCATCCTGAAAGGGCATTAACAATCAGAGGAGAATGGCGATATTTGTACCTCCACTGTTGTTGGTTAATTACAGGCTTCAACATCGCACCATCTCCATCGGGCTGTTGTAAATTGGGGATACTTCTCTTTTCTGAGGATTTAACACTTATTTCCCTTTAAAAAATAGACCCCTAGTAAAGAATAACTCATTCCGTGATAAACAGGGGACATCAAACGTGGCCACAATTATAACATGGGACACACAAATGGTTTTGCTTCACTTCAGAACTTGGGCATTGGCGAGAGCCAGAACCATCGCTGGTTGGCTGCATCGGTTCAGAGGTGGCTGCAGAAGAGGCATTCACCATCGCTAGCAATGAGAGTGATGGTTTTTTGTGAGTACCCACTACACGCAGATAGGCACACTAATAGCACTTCATCGGTGGCACTGGGGAGTAATGTTTGCGAGCTGTTGACAGGTCACAAATATGATGCGGTGTCAGTCGGCCAATGTGTGCTGTGTTGCATACTTACTAAATGGACATTTGCATAATGGTCAAACATAGGCTTCAGTGTGTACCCGTCAAAGTTGGTCAGATGGGATGTGCACTGTTTGTTCATCAGATCGGTGCTGTATTGTATACTTGGCTATATAATATACATGATAGTATGGTGGGTGTGGGGGAAAAAGAGGGTGTGGTATATGGAAAAGATTTTTTAGTGTATTTTTCAAATGTCCAAAGTATGCTCATTGTCTTTAAATTTCCAGCCTGGTACCAGACACAGTTGTGGCTACACTGGCACCAATAGGAATAGTTTACCTGAGAATCATTACTGTAGAGCCAGGTGTCCAGACATTGGTGGTAAGGGTTGATAATATAAGTGTTCTGTTTATTAATGCAGGTCGTCAAATACTTGTGTTATTTAGTCTGGATCCGACTGTGTACATACAAGGATGTCACTTCTTCATATTTAGGGCATTCTGTACCTGTGTGTTAATAATTCCTCTTCTGGTCTCTTCTCCCAGACGCTGAGCGAGATGACGGAGCTTCTGTCCTCATGCAGTAACTACAGTACGTATCGGAGGGTTTATAACGAAAGTGTGGGGTTTAAGATTCCCATTCTTGGTGTGCAGCTAAAGGACCTGGTTTCACTTAATGAGGCTCTGCCGGATTACTTGGACAATGGAAAGATCAATGTCAGCAAATTGCAAAGTCTCTACCAGCACATCCTGGAACTTCGCCAGCTGCAGAAAGCCAGTCCGTCACTCAAAGCCAACAAGGATGTCATACTACTGCTCACTGTGAGTGTAATCTGTACTACTAGTAGTAACTGTGAGTAATACACAGAGTATAATATATACTACTGTTCACTGTGAGTGTAATCTATACTACTAGTAGTAACTGTGAGTAATACACAGAGTATAATATATACTACTGCTCACTGTGAATGTAATCTGTACTACTAGTAGTAACTGTGAGTAATACACAGAGTATAATATATACTACTGCTCACTGTGAGTGTAATCTATACTACTAGTAGTAACTGAGTAATACAGAGTATAATATATACTACTGCTCACTGTGAGTGTAATCTGTACTACTAGTAGTAACTGTGAGTAATACACAGAGTATAATATATACTACTGCTCACTGTGAGTGTAATCTGTACTACTAGTAACTGTGAGTAATACACAGAGTATAATATATACTACTGCTCACTGTGAGTGTAATCTGTACTACTAGTAACTGTGAGTGTAATCTATACTACTAGTAACTGTGAGTAATACACAGAGTATAATATATACTACTGCTCACTGTGAGTGTAATCTATACTACTAGTAACTGTGAGTAATACACAGAGTATAATATATGCTACTGCTCACTGTGAGTGTAATCTGTACTACTAGTAACTGTGAGTGTAATCTATACTACTAGTAACTGTGAGTAATACACAAGTATAATATATACTACTGCTCACTGTGAGTGTAATCTGTACTACTAGTAGTAACTGTGAGTAATACACAGAGTATAATATATACTACTGCTCACTGTGAGTGTAATCTATACTACTAGTAGTAACTGTGAGTAATACACAGAGTATAATATATACTACTGCTCACTGTGAGTGTAATATATACTACTAGTAACTGTGAGTAATACACAGAGTATAATATATACTACTGCTCACTGTGAGTGTAATCTATACTACTAGTAACTGTGAGTAATACACAGAGTATAATATATACTACTGCTCACTGTGAGTGTAATATATACTACTAGTAACTGTGAGTAATACACAGAGTATAATATATACTACTGCTCACTGTGAGTGTAATCTATACTACTAGTAACTGTGAGTGTAATCTATACTACTAGTAACTGTTAGTAATACACAGAGTATAATATACAGGAACAGGTAATAAGTGTGGATCGGAGACTCAGATCTTGTGCAGAGCGGAGGGGGTTATTTTGTAGCTAGTAAAATAGTGTTGTTAATAGCCTTGTATTTTAGTAGAAGTATTTGATATTGTGTTCTGTAAACTACAAGCAACCAATATAGGGACATTGCAGAGCCGCAATAGAAGAGCATTTTACCAGGAAAATTAGTTTTCTGTTGCATTCAAAATAGATTGTAGGGGTGACATTCTGGATCGGGGAAGAGCAGTAAGGACAGAATTGCAGTGTCTGGTGTGATGTGTGTATTCTGTATATGTTTCTTAGATATATGAAGCGTCCCTTTCTCTAGCACTCTGAAAGGGGTGGTGAAATGTTGTATCTCTATCTTCAGTGCCTCTACCTGAGCCTACACAGTATGTGCGATGTGGACTGTTACTGAACCCACCAGGGGTTGACTCAACCAGACTGAATAATAATAGGCCAAACACTGAGGTCAAGAACAATCAACTGCGTGTTTATTTTGGGAGAAGTGAATGGGTCAGGCAGATTTAAATAGGGGGAGATTCTGGACGGGATAAGTGGGACAAGGAGTAAGATAATAATCAAAGTCAACAGTACGGTGAACAGTAATGACAAATAAACAAGGGTTCCCACCACACGTGCGCTCACTGGCGCCCAAACTCTCCCACAATTCACTCACACACAGTAATGATTTAACACAATAATCACAGTCCTGGCAATATTAAATAGTTTGTGAGATTCACTAGTTAACGTTGGTGCACTTGTATAAATGTCGGTAACCCTGGCTACTTAACTTGGGTATCTTTAGATGTAAATTGCATTAGATATCTGATACTTTGAATGTCTTTATATCTCTGGCAGATAACACAGTCTCTGATATATGTTAGATCAATGTTAGAATGTTTAACTCATGTATAAATCATGGTATAGTGTTCTTCTCTTAATGCAGCAATAATGATGTCACAGTGTTTGGTGTGTTATTACTTATCGCTCTCCCTCTCTGGATGAAGATAAAGGTCTCAGTCACTTTTGGGTCTTGGACTACCCATAAGACTGATCTTGCTAGCTGTCCTGCTCTGTTAGCATGCAGTTTGCTAATAGCCGGATTCTCCCTCTCCGTACATAAACTCGCTTTGCTGCATAATCTCCCTCTAGCTGCTTGATAGCTGATTCTCTGCAGGGATCCTGCTACAAGACTCCCCTGTGTCACATTACACCCAGCAGCTTTTTTTTTGTTATAGTTTTGCTGTCTCAATATCATCGGGCACACACTCTATGTTCATCACCAAACTGTTCTTGGATGGTTAGGAGAAGTTGCTCTTGGGGTCTATTTTGGTACCATTCTTTATTCATTGCTGTGTTCTTTGACAAAATTGTGAGTGAGCCCACTCCCTTGGCTGAGAAGCAACCCCACACATGAATGGTCTCAGGATGCTTTACTGTTGGCATGACACCAGACTGACGGTAGCGCTCACCTTTCCTTCTCTGGGCAAGCATTTTTTCAGATGCCTCAAACAATCTGAAAGGGAATTCATCAGGAAAATGACTTTACCCAGCAGTCCAATCCCTGTACCTTTTGCAGAATATCGGTCTGTCCCTGATGTTTTTCCTGGAGAGAAGTGGCTTCTTTGCTGGCCTTCTTGACACCAGGCCATCCTCCAAAAGTCTTCGCCTCACTGTGCGTGCAGATGTACTCACACCTGCTTGTTGCCATCCCTGAGCAAGCTCTACGGTGTTGTCCTGATAGCATGTCATAAGTGTCAATGTAATTGTCAATAGAAGCCTTTAAGTTTATGCAAAGAGTTATTTGCAGTGTTGACCCTTCTTTTTGAAGACCTCTGTAATACGCCCTGTCATGCTGTCAATCAACTTCTGGGCCACATACTGACTGATGGCTGCCTATTCTTGCCTAATCGATACTTGGATTTTGTCAGAATTTTTGAGTTGTTTGTTTGTCTACCTGCCTCTTGAGGATTGACCACAAGTTCTCAATGGGATTAGGGTCTGGGAAGCTTCCTGGCCATGGACCCAAAATTTTGATGTTTTGGTCCCCGAGCCACTTAGTTATCACTTTTGCCTTATGGCAAAGTGCTCCATCATGCTGGAAAAGGCAATGTTCGTCACCAAACTGTTCTTGGATGTTTGGGAGAAGTTGCTCTTGGAGGATATTTTGGTACCATTCTTTATTCATGGCTTTGTTCTTAGGCAAAATTGTGAGTGAGCCCACTTCCTTGACAAAGTGATCTCCAGCCTTGTCCTTGTGAACACTCTCACCTGTGTTAATGAGAGAACCACTGACCTGATGTCAGCTGGTCCTTATGTGGCAGGGCTGAATTGCAGTGGAAATGTTGTTTTTGGGATAAAGTTCATTGTCATGGCAAAGAGGGACTTTGAAATTAATTGCAATTCATCTAATCACTCTTCATGACATTCTGGAGTATATGCAAATTGTCATCATAAAAACTGAGGCAGCAGACTTTGTGAAAAATAATATTTGTGTCATTCTTTAACTTTTTGGAGGCACTCAGCGATCTTCTAAATAATAAAATATCAATATCTTTATTAATGAATTTTAAGAAAAATCCCTCCTAGTACAATAGCGAAATATTAAAAACAAAAGGGACTACTAAAGTAAATTAAAATAGCAAAATAAATTTGCTATACCCCGCTACTGAGTATCAATGTATAAATTCACAATGTATAATGATATGAATCACTCCATTATTAAACTGATTTGACAACTTTAAAAAGCAAGTAGCGAAACGCGCGTCGGCGTTTTCACCGCTACTGTGTCAATTCATTCCTTGCTATTTTGCTAAATTTAGTAATCTTAGTAAATTTAGTAATCTGAGACGCTTAATTTTATATGGGCTTTATACAGCAGCGCATGCATGTGTATGTGTGACCGTGTAATCATTTTGATTGAGACTTAGAAGGAGATCTAACAAACAGAGTAGACTTCTTATTGACAGCAGAGTAATCATTCCTCAAAGTATATAATTAGGACTACCGGGACAATGTACTATTAGATTATACAATTAACAAAGTAATCGCTAGTCAGGGATCCCATTAAGTCCCTGCTAAAGTTGTTAATTCAATCACAATTATATACTAATGTTCAGCCCTTATTGGGCTTTATATAACAGCGTGCATGTGGGTCTGTGCGACCCTACAAAGGGCATATTTGAAATCTATATGGAGTCCTTATTATGTTAGGTGTCCTATTACTGACAACAAAGTAACTATACAGGATTATTTGGACAATATAATGTTAAAGTATACAACTAACAGAACATTTGTCAGAGATCCTGTTGAAGTTAATGTATAGGATTACTACCTACTAATTGTCTCAATCTAGGTTACTGCAGCAATAAATCCAATTTATACTTCATATACAACGATCACCTTATTCATTGAGCAGCTTTCCAAGTTGTCAAATCAGTTTAATAATGGAGTGATTCATATCATTATACATTGTGAATTTATACATATTGATACTCAGTAGCGGGGTATAGCAAATTTATTTTGCTATTTTAATTCACTTTAGTAGTCGCTTTTGTTTTTAATATTTCGCTATTGTATTAGGAGGGATTTTTCTTAAAATTCATTAATAAAGATATTGATATTTTATTATTTAGAAGATCGCTGAGTGCCTCCAAATAGACATTTCTTCTCTATCCTTTTCTTGCTCTAACATTAGTCATTTGTGTGGGCGTGCACCCTCCAGTAATAGTATCATTTCAACATTAATAAGTGATAGTTATCAAGATACTGGAATAGCGATCACCTGGTGCAGTGATACTCTCTTTTGAAATTCTTTAACTTTTTGCCATGACTGTAGTAGGTTAATTGGCTGTTGCCAAATTGACCCTAGTATCTGTCTGTCTGTATGTGTGTTAGGGAATTTAGACTGTAAGCTCCGATGAAGCAGGGACTGATGTGAGTGAGTTCTCTGTACAGCGCTGTGGAATGAGTGGCGCTATATAAATAGCTGATGATGATGTATATAGCAAACAATGAATCTGTTAGCATTCTTATGCTAGTGTCCATCTGGCCATTTAGGATTTTGGAAACACTGGCCATTCTATTTGTTTACTCATCCATAAAATTCCCTCAGATTATTATTTTATTTTATTTATCTAACAGTGCCTGGATAATGTCAACATTATTTAACTTATAAGGTGCAGTAGTGTTAGAAACACTAAACTCTGAATAACGTGTGTCAGAACCATTCACAGTCCAATGTTAGAAATGGTCTGTGAAAGGTTCATGTGATATGTTTGTGTGTAGCTGGAACTAGCTGTGTATAGGTCACAGTGGAGCAGGATATAAACATTACTCTTTCTTTACAGACTTCTTTAGATGTGTTTTATACAGAAGATGAGATCTACACGCTATCCTACACACGGGAGCCACGCATTCCCAAATTGCTGGTAAGAATTCGGAACCGGATTGTTCATAGCTAGTAGATGTATCCATGTGTTTATCAATGTACACTACATTATCATTTAATCAACGGAATTACTTTAAATTAAACCTTATTATTTAGTGATCTCTAGACCCTGAGTATGATATATAAATGGAGAAGGATGAAAGTGGTATATGATATGGTCAAATATAAGTGCTGTACCATTAGCACCATATATCTGTTCATACATACAAGTACCCTTGCAATAATTGTTAATTCGGCTTCCCCATGCAAAATGCCTTAGCAACCGTATTAGCCCAGCAACAAGGCTTTTCACCGGGGTAGATTTATCAAAATGTCTAAAAATGAAAAATGGAGGTGTTGCCTGTAGCAACTAATCAGATTCTAGCTTTCATTTTTTTTAGAAAAAGATAAATGAAAGCAGGAATCTGATTGGTTGCTATGGACAACACCTCCACTTTTGCTTTTTAGAAGGTTTTGATAAATCTACCCCTAACTCTGTTCCTTTGGGAATACCAAAAATCGCAATTTCTTCAAATCTACTGATTACAAGTCTCAATTGAAGTATTTTACCAGGACTCATAGGAGCCCTTTTTCGGAGAGAGTGTTAGTGCGCCAATAACGGAACAGTTATTTTATCTGCTGTTTGTTACAATTCCTCTATTACTATTTTGAATCGAAGAAAAAATGTGCTCTTTGGATACAAGAAGATCTAATTGGCATCATTTTAAAATGCAAAAAAAAATGAGTGAAATAAAAGCCTCCTGTGCAAGTTGCCTGAAGGAAATGTACAAACCGATAAATTAAGGTTGTGTGTGGGTGGGGAATATTTTTAAAAGTACATTTATCGCAGTGATAACTGTAGTTTAATCTATAGATTCCATTGGGACAGCAGCCCCTGTGAGCTAACTTTCTTTTTAATATTTAGAAAGACCACTAAGTTAAGAGGATGCTCTAAAAAATATTAATGGTAAAAAAAAAAAAATAGAAGAAAAGAAAAAACTTAAATAAGGGAGATAAACCTTAAATCCTTGACAATATGAGTTTTCGCAGGATTTAGGGCTTATCTCCCTTCAATAAATAGACCCCTGATCGGCATTGTACTCAATTAGGATAATTTATTACATTGCTCAAAAGTGCAAATGTGTAATTAAATAATATCAACCAATCAGACGCTTGCTTTCATTGTCTAATTTGCACTACGTAAACAAAAGCTAACAGTTGATTGGTTGCCATGCTTTTTGGACTTTGGAGCAGTGTTGGTAAAATGTCCCTCATAATCAGTTCAACAAATCATCTCTCAGATGTGGGAGTATCAACATTGTGCCCAACAATAACAATGTATGTATTGCTTTCAAAAGAAGTCATGATTAAGTACTTTGATGCAGGGGAGTTCCCAAAACCCACATTATGCTCAGTCAGGCGTGGTTCATGGAAATGGTCACTTGTCAGGGTCAGGGGAGAGGTGGGCCAGGACCAATCAACAATCGTGTGTGTGTTGTGTGCAGGCCCAGCGCTCCCATTAGGCAAGGTTAGGCACCACAGAATAAAAATTACTTTAAAACTGTGCGACGACCGCTGACCATACCTGCCACAGCCGCCACACAGCTTCAGATAGGTCCACGGGGAGGGGGGGAGGGGCTATGGATCACCACCGCCGCCCTCCCCTCCAACAGCTGATGGGGCACTCCGTCTCCTCCCCTCCACTCACTGACTGTCGGGCCTGACATCATCATCACGGCCAGTGTCAGTGAGGGACGGGACCCGGCAGAGAGGAGCAGCTTTATGGAGCCAAGTTAAGGTAAGGAAAGACGTGGGGGGGCGGATTTTGAAAGTGTGCCTGGGGGGGGGGGGGGATTTTGAAAGTGTGCCTAGGGCGCCAAGGACCCTAGCACCGGCCCTGGTTGTGTGGGACTAAGAGACCTGTGCGGCCACATGTAGAGAAAGTGTATGTGGGTCTGAGGAACGTGTGTGTCAGCCAGGCCAGATGTCATCAATGGCACTAGTCAAAAAATCTACTGCATACTGTCCAGGTAGCCACAAAATAGAGGATCAGGGCCACATACAAGTCTCACTATTTCAGTATAACTTTCCTTTGCACTAAGCCAGAGAATGGACAAAAAATAAGTTTCTCGCACTGCGACTATTGTCTTGCTTGTTTGTGTAATCTTTTCTCCTTCTCACAGCACGCCACTCCCAACAAGCCCCCCACTGAAATCCCACACTGGACCCCACAAGTGTCCTTACAACTGGACCCTGAAACCCTTAGTCGCAACGTAGAGCAGCTGGTGGAGGTAAGCAGCCTGACTGATTGTGGACAATAGATTGACGTAACTGGAACGATAGATTGTTATCATTTGTGGTCACATTCCATTGTATGATATAAACTATATCTCCAAACTTAATCTTCAAATTTTATTACAGGCTTTGATAAAAATGTAGAAGAGCTGAGTTGAATGTATCTCATGCAGTATGATCCAGCCCATAGTTGGAAGTTTACACTTCAATCATCAATAGTAGATTTAATCATTTTAAATTTCCTACAGCGGCAGCTTTAGACCATTGTAACTATTTCAGAGTTAGGTACACTGCACAATGCCGATATACTGCAGCGATTTACACAAGAAGTCATACAGCAAGTATACTGGGGATGCTTCCGCCAATCCTATAATGTCTATTCTACAAGGTAGGCTACAAAGTGTTAATTAACTATTACTTACAGCTACAATCGGCCCTTCCCTGCAAACCAAACAAGTTTATTGCAGATAGAGAATCCTGGATATTAATACAATTTGCCAAAACAGACAGATGTAACTGTGTCAATGTTCTGACTTTGGATGTAATGTTGGATATTAGGGGCATATTGAGATTGTAGAAGACCTGAAGGACATAGAAAAAGGTCACTTTCGGTTAAGTTATCCAGGACACCCACTTCTGATCTCAAAAGGCTAAGGGTGACTGACAAGCAAACATATCAGTGGGGACCACGTTAGATTTGGATCAGTCACTGAATAGGTCAGAGTAGATACCATATTGCTTTATTACCTGTAGAGACCTATCCAGGGAAGGACCTGGATCCTGGAGAAGGAGAACCATGTCATCAGAAAACAGATATTTTTTTTCAGAGTTTGGTCTTTTGTTCAAGCCCAAAATCAGTGGATCAGCTTGTATGACAGCAGCAATGGACCATTACATGTAACTAAGGGATTAAAAAAGGCACCTGGCCTCAAACCAGAGAGAAATTGTTGGATAGCCACCCATTTACAAGTATCTTGGCTTTGGGCTAATTGTACAAGAATTGGACCCAACAAACGAAAGCCAAAACTATACCGAGCCACCCAAGATAGGACCAAAGGCCGCGGCAGCACCCAGGGACACCAGAAGCCGACTTCCAATGTCACATAACCCAGAGAGAGTATTTTTTAATAAATGAAAGAACCAGGGCCATCAAACTCCCATTACATTTCATGGAGAAAAAAAAGGTAAAGCATGTGCAAGGCAGGATCAAAGCAATCATTTCACTTTCTACAACTCCACCCAACCTCGGTTCCGCCCACACTGAGGGCATAGGAAGTGTGGAGTACAAAAACTAAGGGTCTTCCTTGTCACGTACACGTTTAATATTAGCATTCCTACAAGTTATATAAAGCCTGCAATTTCACCACTGCACACTCAGCAGGAGATATTACATACACACACACTTCCTGACCACGCTTCCTGCTATGTTAACACTATCCACACTGCCCATGTATATGCTTATATATATATATATATATATGTATATATACACACACACAGACACACGAGAGGAGGTGAAGTCTGGGTACTTGCCATAAGAGAAGAACTAACCAAGAAAGTCAGGGTGGAAGCAACCACAGGACTTGGTAAATTAGCATGTTTGGATAAACAGGAACAATGTTTCGGTGGGTTGCAGTCCACTTTTATCAAGGTAGCTGAGCAGCATGCACAGTATTTACAGCTCTTTACCACTTTAAAAACAGCGCTGAACTGTTGCCTAACAACCTCAGGTGCCTCCCACCATACGGATCAATGTAAAATGAAAAAAATTGTATTTATATATATATATATATATATATATATATGGATCGCAGCTGCTAAAACCAGTATAAGGAACTCAAAGCCACATCCAGATGGTAAATGTTAAAGTTTGTGACTCTTGCATCAGAAAAAGACTGAACAACTATGGGTAGCCAGGAGATAGCCCCTTCTCTAAAAAATAACAGTAATGTAGTACGGCTTAGGTTTGCAAAGTTGCTTCTCGTTAAAACACAAGAACTTCAGGGACAATGTCCTCTGGACTGACAAGAAAAAAAGTGGAGATTAGTGTTAATGCCCAACAGCATGTTTGGCGAACCCAAATACAGCATTTCACCACAGGAACCACATGCCGACCGTCAAGCACTGTGGTGGAGGGGTGTGAGCCCACCATGAATTTGTCTTTACACTACTAGAGTATTCTAGAGGAAAAGTTGAGGCCATCTGTCCGATAACTGAAGTTTGGCCAGAAACTGCATCATGGAACAGGACAATGATTCTAAGTACACCATAAAAATCTACAACTAGATGGCTGAAAAAGAAAAGAATCAAGGTTTTGGCATGGCCAAGATGCTGTGGTGGTACATTAGGAGAACTGGGCATAAACACTTGCTTTGAAAACCAATGAACTGAAGCAGTGTGGGTGAGAGGGGAACCAAAAATCCTCAAATTCAGGGACACTGATCAAATCATAGAGAAAATAATTACTTCAAGTTATTTGTCCATCTTTACATAAACTTGGAAACTAAAGGAAATAATGTAGCCGTGCAACCTGTATAAAAGCATTTGTCCTGTAGTACTTTCATAAGATCACTGAACGTTTTGACTTCTAAATTTCTTGTATTTTACACAATTAAACTGTGTGTGTGTGTATGTATATATCTGTATATGTATGTATATATATATATATATTATATAGATAGTGATATTTTTATTAGATATGAACAAGCTACCCTATGTTACGTTTATTGTTTTCTTATCCAAAATTATCCTCATGTTTTGGTGTTAGCTTTGGAAAAACCCGGCGGGTGTTAGGTTTTGAATATTGATTGCACCATAAAATGTCATTCTTTTTTTGTTCCTACTGTACATAAGTGTTTATTTAACTTACATACATTTACACTCATTTACAGTCTATTTCTAGATAATTTCCTATTATTTGACAATTTACACTCTACAGTACTTTGTTGATGGAAGCTGTCACCCAAGCTGGATCTAGTTTGTACTGAGAGACACGTATCACCCAAATCAATTTTTTTTTGTTTTTCTATGTACAGCATGTCACTACATGTTCTGCAGCCGATTCCTTAGTTTTTAGATTTGAATTGGCAGGTGCATCCTATTTAGTTCTTTCAACTCTTCCCTTGCAGTCCGTTTTTCGGTTTTATGACCAAGATCAGCGAGGTTATGTCTCCAGAGAAGACTTTGAAAAAGTTGTTTCCAGTCTTCCATTCTCCTGTCATATTCTGGAAAAGGATCAGTAAGTTTGGGGCTTTGGTTTGGGTATTCAAGGGACCTATGAGTATTGTTTGTCAGTCTGTGTGGGATGTAGGGAATCAGTTAGTGTGGTGTTCTGGTGGTTAAAATTGGAAGGAACCAGTTGTGATTTGGGATGTAAGGGACCAGTAAGTGTGGGGTTATTTTGGCTGTGGATGTAATGGATCATGTGTGGGGTTCTTGCAGTTAGGGGATGTAATAGGCCATTGATGGACAGGTTCTGGTATAGGGATCTGGTGTTTGTGAGCGTGAAAGACTAGGGAGTAAGTGTATCAAGCTGAGAGTTTTACAGCGGGTTTGAAAAACCAATCAGATTCCAGCTATCATTTATTTAGTACATTCTACAAAATGGTAGCTAGAATCTGATTGGTTGCTATAGGCAACATCTCCACTTTTCAAACCCGCCGGAAAACTCTCAGATTGATACATTTACCCCTAGATGGTGTGCAGGGATCTGGTGGTTGAGAGCGTGAAAGACTAGATGGTGTGCAGGGATCTGGTGGTTGAGAGCGTGAAAGACTAGATGGTGTGTAGGAATCTGGTGGTTGAGAGCGTGAAAGACTAGATGGTGTGTAGGAATCTGATGGCTGAGAGCATGAAAGACTAGATGGTGTGTAGGAATCTGATGGCTGAGAGCATGAAAGACTAGATGGTGTGTAGGAATCTGATGGTTGAGAGCGTGAAAGACTAGATGGTGTGTAGGAATCTGATGGCTGAGAGCGTGAAAGACTAGATGGTGTGTAGGGATCTGATGGCTGAGAGCGTGAAAGACTAAATGGTGTGTAGGAATCTGGTGGTTGAGAGCATGAAAGACTAGATGGTGTGTAGGGATCTGGTGGTTGAGAGCGTGAAAGACTAGATGGTGTTTAGGGATCTGGTGGTTGAGAGCGTGAAAGACTAGATGGTGTGTAGGGATCTGGTAAGTTATGTGATGAATAGGTAACCAAGTGTGATTCTCTTCATAGTGAGGGACCAGTCAATCGTCAGGAGATGACTTCGTATTTTATGAAAGCCAGTCGGGTCTGCTCCAAACTAGGAGTTCCTTTCTTGCAGAGTCTGGTTGAGATGCGTCTGAAGGAATCACCACTGTGTGCCAGCTGTGTAAGTGGTGACATTTTCTATCTCACATATGTATTTATATTTGGTTTCTTCAATCTGCAATAACAAACTTGCTGAGATCCTAGAACAGGGACCCCAAAAAGCAGTGCCCAATACCATTTATGGTGGGTCCCCATCAACAACTTCTTCCAGACTACTATATACTATCCGTTAATAAAATAATTATTAATTGTATTTCAAAAAATAAATTTTATTACCTGTAGCAAACACTAAGGTATTTACAGTCGTGGGCAAAAATACAAGCACGCATACAGTTCTTTCTAATAATGCACCATATCATACAGACCTATTATTGCAATTAATAAGTATTTTGGTATCCACATATGTATGTAGTTGACTTGCAGTGAAATAACACACAATAAAAACAGAAAAAAAGTTACTAAGTGGTAGCTTATTCCACACAGAAATGCTTAACTGGACCAGGCAAAATTATTGGCACCTTTCAGAAGCACTTAGACATAAGTAAGTTTCAAGCAGGTGACTCTCCTTTAGTTCGGACCTAAACTCACATGTGGTGAGTAGTGGATGCCTGCAATATATAATAATGACTCATTAACAAGCTTAAATAGAGAAAAGGATGCATTCTCCTGTTTAGTGTCACTATGTGTACTGCAAAAAGCATTGAGAAAAGATAGAATTGTCTGTCGAGGTCAGACAGAAGATTGGACACTCTCAAGACTACAGATCAATCTCTAGAGACCTTGATGTTCTCATTCCCGCCATACGTAGTGTTATTAGGAAGTTTAACACCTATTGACGTGACCGCAAGCCTCCTTAGACTTGGCCGCAAGAAAAAACTTACAATGCAGGATTGTTTGAATGGTGGAGAAAGCACCTTGATTCAAGCTGACCTGTAGACACACGTCGCTCCATCAAACTCAATGAATGGGGTTATATGGTAGGAGGGCCCCACTGCTGAGAAACATAAGAAATCCTGATGGGAGTTTGCCAAAACACCCCTGAGCAAGTCAATTTCCTTTTGGGACAATGTCCTGGGGACAGATGAGTACAAATTGGAGGTTTTTTGGTAAAGCACCTCATCCCTTTGTTTACAGAAAGCAAAATAAAGCTTTCAAATAAAAGACCACCTTCCCTACAGCCAGACATGGAGGAGATTCAGTGATATTTTGGGATTGCTGTGCTACATCTGGCACTGGGTGTTTTGGAGTGCAATGTTGAACCCAGTAACAGAACGTTGGGTCTCCATCAATGGTCATGGGTCCTCCAGCTGGACATTGACACCAAACACTTTTCAAAAAGCACTAAGGAATGACAAGACACTGGACTGTTCTGAAGAGGCCAGCAATTAGGCCAGATGTATATCCCATAGAACCCCTATGGAGAGATTTGAATAGAGTATTTGGGAAAAGGAACCTTCACAATTGGGAGAACTGGAGCAGTTTGTATAAGAATAGAGGACCAAACTGCCAGTAAAGAGGTGCAGGAGGCTCATCCATGGCTATAGGAAGTGGTTGATTGCAGTTATTTTGACCAAAGGCTTTTACCAAATTTTAAGTCTAGGGTGTCATTAATTGCGTCAATACCATTTCTTTTCATTTTCTGATTTAAAAGGATATACAGTATTACAATCAGAATAAAAAAACCTAAAGGTTCTGTATATTAACAGAGAAAGAATTGTGGAGACCAAATACTGTTGACAATTCCACCCTATGTTTAGAAGAAATTTTTGGCCACGACTGTATAACAAAATACTTTGTCAATTCAAAATTCAACCATGTGTCCCAAAGATGATTTCCAAATGTAATATCATTTCTAGGCCCCAAAAAAGTTAATATCCCTGCCCTAGAAGATCCGCGAGCCTAGGTTCACAAAATTATTGTTATTTAAAAGATTTTACCCTCAGCATGGACAGCATGGCACTGCCCACTTCAAGAGAGATAGATGATCACAGTGATTTTGTAGAACTGATAGTAGTAAGTATGTGGAACGTAAAAATATAGGAGTAGATGAACGTAATATTCAGTTCAAACAAAGTAATGTATTCATTTGGGGCCTGTGTTGTTACTTTTATTTATTTTTTACACCTATACAATATACATCTGGGCACTGGACCCAAATAGCGAGGGAATAGAACTATGTAGAATATTGTTACACTTTGTGTCACGTCATGGCACATGTTAATCTGGTCTACTGTGGCCATCAAGCGTTGCCCTTATGCAAAGATCACTATTGGTTTTACCAACTAGCATTCTGTAAATAGTCTGCTGACAATGAGGAACTCACTGCGGACATTCTCCCTTAAGTGTGGATAGTGAGGAATTAATCTTTCTGCATAAATCAAATGTCAAAAGAGGCAGGAAATTACATGGTCTGTGGTTTCATTTCTGCCAAAGTGACCGCCTCAACCACAGTTGTCAAAAGCAAATGCTTATAAACACAATTTATACTGTACTGGGCCATGGTAAAGTGACCTCAACCGAAACGTCACTTATTCTAAAAATATATATGACAGAGGACATTTTAAAAAGAAAAAAAAATTCAGTTACCCTCCCCTTGTCACATATGCCCCTTCACCCTCCCTCCCCTTGTCATATATGCCCCTCCACCCCCCTCCCCTTGTCACATATGCCCCTTCACCCTCCCTCCCCTTGTCATATATGCCCCTCCACCCCCCTCCCCTTGTCACATATGCCCCTCCACCCCCCTCCCCTTGTCACATATGCCCCTTCACCTTCCCTCCCCTTGTCACATATGCCCCTTCACCCTCCCTCCCCTTGTCATATATGCCCCTTCACCCTCCCTCCCCTTGTCATATATGCCCCTCCACCCCCCTCCCCTTGTCACATATGCCCCTCCATCCCCCCCTCCCCTTGTCACATATGCCCCTCCATCCCCCCCTCCCCTTGTCACATATGCCCCTCCATCCTCCCCAACCTTGTCACATATGCCCCTCCATCCTCCCCAACCTTATCACTTACCCCCACACTATCCCTTTGTCACATATGATCCCCAACCTCCAGAATTCTGTAATCGCCAAAATTTTCAAAGCAAGCAGAGCTAAGTATCAAGCATAGAGGGAGCGGAGTGGGTACAATGGATCAGTATCTGTCAAAAGTTGGGTTTTCCGGAAGAAATCTATATATTTAGGATGGATTTTTTCATCTACAAAACTGTTTGGGGGACTAGAATTATCTTCTGATTGGAGGATAAAGGTCTGATAACAGGCAAAGTAAATCCACGTGTGCCACTGCATTGATACACAACCTGCTTGGTAGATGGCTGACAGCCTATAAAACCAACTTATCATACTAATCTGCCACTTAAATACATGTGGCCTGTAGTCATATAGAATGAACACATTCTCTTACATTCCCCCTAGTGGTTGGTTTGCTGAACTGACAGTGACAACTGTCCAAGATGTTCTACATTGTGTCACTATATGGCATTTAATAAGACGGTGAGAGATTTAGAGGGACAGCAGCCTGGGGGCCAGTGTTTGTGCAACATGTTCTTCTTACTAAAATATTTTCAACTCTTACTCTGTTTCTTTTACAGATTTGGGCTGTGGCTAAACAAGGCTATGTATCGGGAGGTAAAACCTGTTCTATCATACACTTTCTTATCAACTTTCTTATATATCATAAACTGTTCTTATATTTTGCCCAACACACAGAAATGTAGATTCATTTAAAGGGATACTCCGCCTCCAAAAATATGCCTAATTAATATCCTTAAGGTGTACTGCACTGATTGCTTTCTGTGGCAACAGTGTGTTTTTGAGTTATCAACATGCAATTTCAGGTAGAAGTCTTCTTTCATAATTGAGGAGTTATGCCATTAAATTGTATTACCCAGCATGACGACTTTAATTAGATATTATAATTTTCTGTATGGAATTACCCTTCAATGTAATACATTCCTTGTGTCAACCATACTAAGAAACTGATCACTTATCAGCAAAGTTTCATCTAGTTTAGAACTGAATCGATTGGACTTATTGCAGGATTCCATTGCTTTCTATTAAGAGAAGAAAAGGGGAAATGTGAGACAATCCGCAAATGTCACAAACATTCTTTGTAAAAATATCTGACTCACAACTATGGTTTATTAAGTGTTTCTGTTTTCTTAAGAATGTTTTCTCAACTTTTTTATCCTCATTGTTTAAGGGTATTATTTATATGTTGGTAAACTATTATTTAGAATCGTAAATACAGCTAACCAAGATAACAGAAAATATTAACAAGAAGTATGACGGAAGGAGAAAGAGGATGGGAAGAGTGAATTCTGTAGGATGCCTTTGATAGTACAGCCTGGTATCTTATATGATATACGATGATTATCAGCTGGAAACCTTATTGATCTAAATATCTCAGTGTGTCTCTTTGTATGATAAGAAGTCCACTTTATATTTAGGAAGATAGATGGACCACACAAAACCAATGTGGATACTTTGTTCCATCAGCTTGATATTCTCGGTATGTTAGGGGATTTCGATTGTAAGGTCCTATGGGGCAGGGACTGATGTGAGCGAGTTCTCTGTACAGCGCTGCGGAATTAGTGGCGCTATATAAATAAATGGTGATGATGATGATCGTACATTGTCCACAACATATGTCTGGTCTTGGTGCTTAGGTTTGCACAAGGATGTTATGCAGAGCTGGAACGATAGACCCACCAGCCCCCAGAACACAACTGAAAGAAAAAGTCTACGTCAAAAGTTTTGTCAGACAGACGTTACCCCGGCTCATCCCAAATCTCACTGTGGAGATTCCTGCAAGAGATCAAAGTCTTTACAGGGGCAGCTAAGAGAGGTGGAGAAGGTGGGTGAAACCCCGTCTAACATTACAAATGTACCTAAATAGCTCTTGTTATATTAGGTCACTGAGGGTAGGTAAGTATGGTTGGGACATAATGTAAATGTTAGTTTGTATAATAGTCACATGTTTAATATGTACCTATGGAAGGCAAAAATCAGCAAACTGTACATAAAATTTTGCATAATACATGTTATTTCCTCTATATATTCTACAGGGTGATTCAAAAGTCGCAGTACACCCTTTTATTTCAAAAACTCTACAGGAATTGGGCCGATTGGCTGATTTCAAGGTGGCGCCCATGTTTGGTACATACCGTAAAAGATAGACCACGTCACCCATACCTTACTGGAGTATTCAGGTTTCCCAATTTCCTGTAGAGTTTTTGAAATAAAAGGGTGTACTGCGACTTTTGAATCACCCTGTATATGTAAAATACAGATAGATTAACAGGACAATATACCCCTCCCCTCTCTGCCTACCCCATGGGCCTCCCATTGTTACCCGCATTCATCTCCCGATCTAGAGACCTTAATAGCTGAGTGCGAGGTCAGTTCGTCGAGATGGGAGAGTCAAACTCCTGACTCCTGGGATGTTCACTGGAATCGGCAGATTCTTAGACAGGTACGGCGCCAATCCAACCGACCTCCTTAAATAGCAAGGATGAATTTCCTCCAACACATCTACATATCTGACAGACCTCTTCACTCTGCTGTAGGATGCTGTGGAGCTGGAACCAAGTATAGGTAATGGTGGGGATCTCATAAAAGGTCTACATGGAAGGTAGCTGGGGTAATAGCAGGGTTTACCCAAAAATGGTCAATCCCTATAAAAGCTACTAGGCACATCCTCCCCTCCACTCCCACTATCCAAAGCTATATTTCTACCCCTGACCTCTCTCAATCTGTATCGTGTAACCAACTGTCTTTCTGTTATCTCCACATCAATGTCCCAACGCTACCTAAAGCTCAACATGTTCAAAACAGAGCTTATCATCTTCCCTCCTGCCCTCAAATTTCCCTTATTGTCAATTACACCACAATTTCCTCAGTCGCCAAAGGGTTGTCACACTTGACTCCACTCTCTGCTTTATTCCACACATCCAGACTCTCTCCCAGTCCTGTCGATTCCACCTTAAAAACATTGCCAGAATACTCCCTTTTCTTGCTCAACATACTAGCCACACTCTTATCCATTCTCTCATCATCTCCCGTCTTGACTATTGCAACCTCCTGCTATCAGGCATTCCCGACACCCATATAGCCCCACTTCAATCCATCCTAATTGCTGCTGCAAGATTGATCTTCCTCTCTCAACGCTCTACACACTTGCTGCACCACTTTGCAAATCCCTACACTGGCTGCCTGTGTCCTCCAGAATAAAATTCAAATGACTCATCTTCACATACAAAGCCCTCAACACCACCCCTTCGTACATCTCAAATCTCATATCGCAATACTCGCTCTCCTGCTCTCTTAGATCTACCTTTGACCTGCACCTTGTCTCGTCTTTGCCAGCCACCTCTCTTGTGCTGCTCCCAGCTTATGGAACTTCCTACCACTTCCAATCAGACTTTCCCACAGCCTTCAACTATTTAGACGCCCTCTGAAAACCCATCTCTTTATTACAGCTTACCCTACTCCCACCTATATAACCCACACGAATGCACCCTCACAACTGTCCCAATCTCCACCTGAGCCACACTTCGCTCCTCTTGTTTCAGCTGTGCCCTCTTCCACTTAGAATGTAAGCGCTCTCATGAGCAGGGTCCATCTTACCATTTATTTTCATGTCTGCATTTATATTGTCTACCTTGTATGTCTGTTTTATTTATGTCCTGTTTTGACTACTGTACAGCGCTGCAAGGCACTGTGATGCCGTACAAATCTATAATAATAATACTAGTGTCACCTCGATGGGTAAAATCCTGTAGGTGAAATGGCGTGAATGGATAGGCTGCATTCTGAATATTGACTCAGGCCACAAAGTAGTTGCTACTACTGTCCATATGAGATGTGCTTTGATATGGAGTACTATAATTAACTAGCTTGTCACGTTAACACATATCAGATATACTGTCTTTGCTTACTACAGACCCCATATGTGCATGGTTAAATGTTCATTCACCATTAATGTCTCACATGCCTCTGGTGCTTGCTTGCAGGAAAGGGACTGCTTGTTGATGGAGAACGCTGGTCTGCATTGCACCAATTCACAACTGGCAGCAGAGAATGCCAAGTTGCAGAGCCAATTAAGTATACTGCAGAAGAAGGTAGAAGCACTGAGCTTGGACCCAGGGATGCCACCCGCTATCAATGAAATACTGGAGACGCTGAACGCTCTACAGATACAAATGTGATGAAGGGCTGTGACCAACACAAGGGGCGTTGAGAAGGGACTTCTCTTTAGTTACTTAACCAGTAACCTGATTATCTGTGGAGCGCCAGGACTATGACCTATGTATATAGAGTTTATACTTCTATGAACTAGATTCTTGTTACATACCTCTCAACATTCCAGGGCAAATCAAAACTGGTCTAGCAAGCCCCACCCCTATTTACAGAAGCCACACCTCCAACTAAGTCTCCTCATTCTTTCTCAGGGCTGTAGAGAAAAAAAAATTGTGAATGTTGAACATGCTGCTATCTTTTATAAAGATCACTTTGCAATACGTTGAGGAACGTACTTGGATCATCCAATTTATTTAAATGAATCTGTATTGTGATTTGTGATTTTTTTTTTTATATGGCATCAAAAAATACAGTTAAAAAAAGTCAAATATTGTTAACAGAACACAGGGATTATTTACTTACAAAGTGCAGTGACTTTTTTTTCATTGTCAAACTGATACTTGAAAGATCAAAGTTAGTTGGGTAGTGAATGGTCCTCAGAGTGCAATGAAGATTGAATGGAAAGTTTATTTTTTTTATTTTTTTTTGCTTTTCCCTGGCTGAAAACTTGATTAATAGAGGATTCAGTTTATTGTGTATAATTTTGTAACATGGTGCGTAAATGTCAAATAACAGAATATTGCAATTGTTTCATTATAACAAAATACTTTTATTTTTTTGTTATATGTTTTGAGTCTTTAGAAACATTTAAGAAAAAAAACAAAGAAAAAAAAAAACAGACTGAATTTGTAAATGGAATTAAAAGATACTAATGTAGAGGGAAAACGTGTTATACAGCATCAAGAAGGAAAAATAAAGGATGCACAATTTTTAAGTTCAGAATTTTAGTCATATTATAAATAGCTAATTATAAGAATATTGGTATTTTTTTTTTTGTCTATGTACCGAGCAATTTATATTGGGTTTATATTGTGTCCCACACACATGCACTCAGTGGGCACTTTATTAAGTACACCCTGCTCGTTAATGCAAATATCTAATCAGCCAATGACATGACAGCAACTCAATGCATAAAAGCATGCAGACACGGTCAAGAGGTTCAGTTGTTGTTCAGACCAAACACCAGAATGGGGAAGAAGTGTGATCTAAGTGACTTTGACTAAGGAATGATTGTTGGTGCCAAATGTAGGGAATCGAGAATTTCAGAAACTACTGATCTCCTGGGATTTTCACACACAACAGTCTCTAGAGATTACTGAGAATGGTGCGCAAAACAAAAATCTTTCAGTGAGCGGCAGTTCTGTGGGTGAAAACGCCTCGTTAATGAGCGAGGACAGAGGAGAATGGCCAGAATAGTTCAAGCAGAGTACAGCGATAATAACCATGCGTTACATCAGTGGTATGCAGAGGAGGATCTATGAACGCACCGAACGTCGAACCTTGAAGTGAATGGGCTACAGCACTAGAATATCACACTGGGTCCTATCAACTAAGAACAGGAAACTGAGGCTACAGTGGGCACAGGATCACCAAAACTGGACAGCTAAGGACAGAATTAAAAAAAAAAAAAACAAGTCGCTTGGTCTGACGAATCGCGATTACTGCCGAGACATGCGCAGATGGTAGGGTCAGAATTTGGCGTAAACATGAATCTATCCTGCCTTGTGTCAGTTGTGCAGGCTGGTGGTGTAACGGTTGTGTGAATGTTTTCTTGGCACATAAATAACGTGGCTAAAAAGCCTAGCAGGATCTTTTATAAGGTGTTGTGTAATGGGCCTTCACAAAGTGCTATTGGGGCTAGAAACGGACCCCCACCTTTTATATATAAAATTACACACACGTGCATATTTAAAATAGGAAACCAATTAAAGCAGAATTCAGACAGCTAGATCTGGGAGTGGGATTTATTCACTTTTCATTTTCCAAATGATCATACATTGCAATCAAATCAAGACGTTGTGCATTCAATGCAATCTTTCACTATGCGAGACAATAAAAAAAAAAAAGAAAAGAAAACATTATGTGTATATATATATATATATATATATATATATATATATATATATATATATATTTCTATTTTCACTTGCAGAAAATACAGTTTTGCATTTATATTTAAGCAATATTTATGGCAATCATGTACATATACATGAATGCATCTATTCACATCCTAATTTAAGTGCTCAAAAAAATGTAAGTATTATAAGTATTTACACTTTTATACAATTAACTGCTTCCCTGCCATTGGATAAAATAAAGCTGAGCACCAATTAAATACATAACTCATAAATTGCATAAATTATATTTGGCAACGGCAAAGTGCCCTCTGCTGGTGTGTGCAAAAATTCTAAGGATTAAGAAAAACAAACTTGTGCAAGGAACATGTCATAGTCCATTATTACATGGAGACTATGTGCATATCTTTTTCATTTAAACAGCACAACCGTTATAATTAAAATATTGTTAGGAAAATGGCATAGGTTTCCATTGTAATTGTAGTATTTGTCCCTCCCTTTCAGCGGCCCTTCAAGCGCTGGCCATGAGACTGTCGTGGACCACAATCTTGGAGTGTTGGCTGAAAGAAACGGATGTCAAGAAGCATTGACAATCTGCTGTTCAGCACAACCTCCCTTAAATGATCTTGTAATGGAGGGTTCCTAAAACTCAGACTTCACATTGTGCTATAAGGTTATGGAAGACGTGTGCTGGACATTATTGTTATTTTACTTTAATCCCATGCTTCTGGCGAATTGGAGTACTGTTTACATGGAGTGCGGTTGTGGCATTATCCTGGGCAACAGGACACTTGTTCCACTAATTTAGTCTCACTACGAGACAGGTGAACATCTAAGCAGAGGCAGTATTATTAAAAATCACGTCTGGGCACCATACACCATAAAATCCTCCTAGTTTAACAAATATACACACGCAGGCACAAAACTATCGCAGAAAATCTACAGATGGGCAATATGAAAGGATTCTTTCATCTGCCCCTCATTTCTTCTTTTTCTTGTTTCTTTTGCCCCACCGTTGCTGCCCACCACCCCCTTCCTTCCTTTTCTCCCACGAAGGCATCGGAGGCTCAATTTCATTGGGTCGTCCACCGCGGTCAGGCACGGTACCAGTCATGAGGACCTGGAAAACAGATAAAAAAGTTGAAATTTCCTAAATAAAAATAAAATGCAGAGTGTGGAAAGTAATAGAGGGGAGTAACCAGTTGCAATAAACACATAGGACATGTTAGCAGTCTAGAAGAGGCACCAGCCTTGGTCTATACCTTCTGGATGGAGCTGCGGGTCTTCTGACAGAAGGCATCGTTGCAGGTGTGCAGGATACGGGAATAGTCCTCCCGTACGGCCAATAAGTGGGGAATTGTGACCCGGGACTCCGTTGTGAGTGACTCTCGGAGAGGGCATAACACTTCATTCATGGAGGCCCCCTGCAACTGTGTCCAGCAAATACAAGTAAATACCGGCAGAGAGATGGAAACTAATCATCAAGCCCACTGCAGGGTGACACAGACATTTTAGCTATAAACATTGCTATTTCTGTCGAGCAGGTTCTTGTTAACATTCCCTGTTTATATTGTGCTCTTCTAGATTTTAGTAGAATCACAAATAATAAAAACACAACAGCGACAGATAGAAAGCACATACGATTACATATTAAATATGCAATTGAGCAGATAACAAGTAGAATATCTGTCTGATGACAACATACAGGGTGCCCTCTCTGTCGGGGCAAAACGCACTGACCCATTTCTTCACAAGTCAAGTAATTAAATAGACTATCAGCTTGTATAGACGGGTCCTGAAAAACAATGTAATCTTGTTCTTTGTTCTTGCTTTTAACACAGCGTTGAAAGCATCTTGCAAAGCCTCCCCGCAGTATAATGTATCACAGTATACTCAGAGCCTCCCCCTGCAGTATAGTGTACCACAGTGTACTCATAGGCTCCCCCCCGCAGCATAGTGTACCACAGTGTACTCAGAGCCTTCCCCCCGCGGCATAGTGTACCACAGTGTACTCAGAGCCTTCCCCCCGCGGCATAGTGTACCACAGTGTACTCAGAGCCTTCCCCCCGCGGCATAGTGTACCACAGTGTACTCAGAGCCTTCCCCCCGCGGCATAGTGTACCACAGTGTACTCAGAGCCTTCCCCCCGCGGTATAGTGTACCACAGTGTACTCAGAGCCTTCCCCCCGCGGTATAGTGTACCACAGTGTACGCAGAGCCTCCCCCCGCGGTATAGTGTACCACAGTGTACGCAGAGCCTTCCCCCCGCGGTATAGTGTACCACAGTGTACTCAGAGCCTTCCCCCCGCGGTATAGTGTACCACAGTGTACTCAGAGCCTTCCCCCCGCGGTATAGTGTACCAGTGTACTCAGAGCCTTCCCCCCGCGGTATAGTGTACCACAGTGTACTCAGAGCCTTCCCCCCGCGACATAGTGTACCACACTGTACTCAGAGCCTTCCCCCCGCGGTATAGTGTACCACAGTGTACTCAGAGCCTCCCCCCCACAGCACAGTGTACTCAGAGCCTTCTCCCCGCGGTATAGTGTACCACAGTGTACTCAGAGCCTTCCCCTCGTGGTATAGTGTACCACAGTGTACTCAGAGCCTTCCCCCCGCGACATAGTGTACCACAGTGTACTCAGAGCCTTCCCCCCGCGGTATAGTGTACCACAGTGTACTCAGAGCCTTCCCCCCGCGGTATAGTGTACCACAGTGTACTCAGAGCCTTCCCCCCGCGGTATAGTGTACCACAGTGTACTCAGAGCCTTCCCCCCGCGGTATAGTGTACCACAGTGTACTCAGAGCCTCCCCCCCACAGCACAGTGTACTCAGAGCCTTCTCCCCGCGGTATAGTGTACCACAGTGTACTCAGAGCCTTCCCCCCGCGACATAGTGTACCACAGTGTACTCAGAGCCTTCCCCCCGCGGTATAGTGTACCACAGTGTACTCAGAGCCTTCCCCCCGCGGTATAGTGTACCACAGTGTACTCAGAGCCTTCCCCCCGCGGTATAGTGTACCACAGTGTACTCAGAGCCTTCCCCCCGCGACATAGTGTACCACAGTGTACTCAGAGCCTTCCCCCCGCGGTATAGTGTACCACAGTGTACTCAGAGCCTTCCCCCCGCGACATAGTGTACCACAGTGTACCACAGTGTACTCAGAGCCTTCCCGCCGCGACATAGTGTACCACAGTGTACTCAGAGCCTTCCCCCCGCGACATAGTGTACCACAGTGTACTCAGAGCCTTCCCCCCGCGACATAGTGTACCACAGTGTACTCAGAGCCTTCCCCCCGCGGTATAGTGTACCACAGTGTACTCAGAGCCTTCCCCCCGCGACATAGTGTACCACAGTGTACTCAGAGCCTTCCCCCCGCGGTATAGTGTACCACAGTGTACTCAGAGCCTTCCCCCCGCGGCATAGTGTACCAGTGTACTCAGAGCCTTCCCCCCGCGGTATAGTGTACCACAGTGTACTCAGAGCCTTCCCCCCGCGACATAGTGTACCACACTGTACTCAGAGCCTTCCCCCCGCGGTATAGTGTACCACAGTGTACTCAGAGCCTTCCCCCCGCGACATAGTGTACCACACTGTACTCAGAGCCTTCCCCCCGCGGTATAGTGTACCACAGTGTACTCAGAGCCTTCTCCCCGCGGTATAGTGTACCACAGTGTACTCAGAGCCTTCCCCTCGTGGTATAGTGTACCACAGTGTACTCAGAGCCTTCCCCCCGCGACATAGTGTACCACAGTGTACTCAGAGCCTTCCCCCCGCGGTATAGTGTACCACAGTGTACTCAGAGCCTTCCCCCCGCGGTATAGTGTACCACAGTGTACTCAGAGCCTTCCCCCCGCGGTATAGTGTACCACAGTGTACTCAGAGCCTTCCCCCCGCGGTATAGTGTACCACAGTGTACTCAGAGCCTCCCCCCCACAGCACAGTGTACTCAGAGCCTTCTCCCCGCGGTATAGTGTACCACAGTGTACTCAGAGCCTTCCCCCCGCGGTATAGTGTACCACAGTGTACTCAGAGCCTTCCCCCCGCGACATAGTGTACCACAGTGTACTCAGAGCCTTCCCCCCGCGGTATAGTGTACCACAGTGTACTCAGAGCCTTCCCCCCGCGACATAGTGTACCACAGTGTACCACAGTGTACTCAGAGCCTTCCCGCCGCGACATAGTGTACCACAGTGTACTCAGAGCCTTCCCCCCGCGACATAGTGTACCACAGTGTACTCAGAGCCTTCCCCCCGCGACATAGTGTACCACAGTGTACTCAGAGCCTTCCCCCCGCGGTATAGTGTACCACAGTGTACTCAGAGCCTTCCCCCCGCGACATAGTGTACCACAGTGTACTCAGAGCCTTCCCCCCGCGGTATAGTGTACCACAGTGTACTCAGAGCCTTCCCCCCGCGACATAGTGTACCACAGTGTACTCAGAGCCTTCCCCCCGCGGTATAGTGTACCACTGTGTACTCAGAGCCTTCCCCCCGCGGTATAGTGTACCACAGTGTACTCAGAGCCTCCCCCCCGCGGTATAGTGTACCACAGTGTACTCAGAGCCTCCCCCCCACAGCACAGTGTACTCAGAGCCTCCCCCCCACAGCACAGTGTACTCAGAGCCTCCCCCCCACAGCACAGTGTACTCAGAGCCTCCCCCCCACAGCACAGTGTACTCAGAGCCTCCCCCCCACAGCACAGTGTACTCAGAGCCTCCCCCCCACAGCACAGTGTACTCAGAGCCTCCCCCCCACAGCACAGTGTACTCAGAGCCTCCCCCCCACAGCACAGTGTACTCAGAGCCTTCTCCCCGCGGTATAGTGTACCACAGTGTACTCAGAGCCTTCTCCCCGCGGTATAGTGTACCACAGTGTACTCAGAGCCTTCCCCCCGCGGTATAGTGTACCACAGTGTACTCAGAGCCTTCCCCCCGCGACATAGTGTACCACAGTGTACTCAGAGCCTTCCCCCCGCGACATAGTGTACCACAGTGTACTCAGAGCCTTCCCCCCGCGACATAGTGTACCACAGTGTACTCAGAGCCTTCCCCCCGCGGTATAGTGTACCACAGTGTACTCAGAGCCTTCCCCCCCCACAGCACAGTGTACTCAGAGCCTCCCCCCCACAGCACAGTGTACTCAGAGCCTCCCCCCCACAGCACAGTGTACTCAGAGCCTCCCCCCCACAGCACAGTGTACTCAGAGCCTCCCCCCGCAGTATAGTGTACTACAGTGTACTCAGAGCCTCCCCCCGCAGTATAGTGTACTACAGTGTACTCAGAGACTCCCCCCGCAGTATAGTGTACCACAGTGTACTCAGAGCCTTCCCCCCGCGACATAGTGTACCACAGTGTACTCAGAGCCTTCCCCTCGCGGTATAGTGTACCACAGTGTACTCAGAGCCTTCCCCTTGCGGTATAGTGTACCACAGTGTACTCAGAGCCTTCCCCCCGCAACATAGTGTACCACAGTGTACTCAGAGCCTTCCCCCCGCGGTATAGTGTACCACAGTGTACTCAGAGCCTCCCCCCCACAGCACAGTGTACTCAGAGCCTCCCCCCCCCACAGCACAGTGTACTCAGAGCCTCCCCCCCACAGCACAGTGTACTCAGAGCCTCCCCCCCACAGCACAGTGTACTCAGAGCCTCCCCCCCACAGCACAGTGTACTCAGAGCCTCCCCCCCCCACAGCACAGTGTACTCAGAGCCTCCCCCCCCACAGCACAGTGTACTCAGAGCCTCCCCCCCCCCACAGCACAGTGTACTCAGAGCCTCCCCCCCCCACAGCACAGTGTACTCAGAGCCTCCCCCCCCCACAGCACAGTGTACTCAGAGCCTCCCCCCCCCACAGCACAGTGTACTCAGAGCCTCCCCCCCCCACAGCACAGTGTACTCAGAGCCTCCCCCCCCCCACAGCACAGTGTACTCAGAGCCTCCCCCCCCCACAGCACAGTGTACTCAGAGCCTCCCCCCCCCACAGCACAGTGTACTCAGAGCCTCCCCCCCCCACAGCACAGTGTACTCAGAGCCTCCCCCCCCCCACAGCACAGTGTACTCAGAGCCTCCCCCCCCCCACAGCACAGTGTACTCAGAGCCTCCCCCCCCCACAGCACAGTGTACTCAGAGCCTCCCCCCCCCACAGCACAGTGTACTCAGAGCCTCCCCCCCCCACAGCACAGTGTACTCAGAGCCTCCCCCCCCCACAGCAGTGTACTCAGAGCCTCCCCCCCCCACAGCACAGTGTACTCAGAGCCTCCCCCCCCCACAGCACAGTGTACTCAGAGCCTCCCCCCCCCACAGCACAGTGTACTCAGAGCCTCCCCCCCCCACAGCACAGTGTACTCAGAGCCTCCCCCCCCCACAGCACAGTGTACTCAGAGCCTCCCCCCCACAGCACAGTGTACTCAGAGCCTCCCCCCCACAGCACAGTGTACTCAGAGCCTCCCCCCCACAGCACAGTGTACTCAGAGCCTCCCCCCCACAGCACAGTGTACTCAGAGCCTCCCCCCCACAGCAGTGTACTCAGAGCCTCCCCCCCACAGCACAGTGTACTCAGAGCCTCCCCCCCACAGCATAGTGTACCACAGTGTACTCAGAGCCTCCCCCCGCAGTATAGTGTACTACAGTGTACTCAGAGCCTCCCCCCGCAGTATAGTGTACTACAGTGTACTCAGAGCCTCCCCCCGCAGTATAGTGTACTACAGTGTACTCAGAGACTCCCCCCGCAGTATAGTGTACCACAGTGTACTCAGAGCTCCCCCCCCCCCTGCAGCATAGTGTACCACAGTGTACTCAGAGCCTCCTCCCGCAGTATAGTGTACCACAGTGTACTCAGAGCTCCACCCCCTGCAGCATAGTGTACCACAGTGTACTCAGAGCCTCCCCTGCACTATAGTGTACTCAAAGCCTCCCTAATACACAGTGCTCTATGTACCAATTTACTACTCCGGTAGAACTCACTGTTACATGCCCATAGGCTTACATTAGTTTTTAGACTATGAGAGTTTAAGTTGGGTTTACCAGGCTTTGAGAGTACACAGTTTTCACATGTGTACATGAGTCCTCAAACACTATTTCTACCCAAAAAAAAATTAATTGTTGAAACTTTCTAATTATGAGCTTGTCTGATGACCTCTGACCTTGGCTCTCTCGGCCCAGTGGAATGACTGCACGGTAACGTTGAATCGTGTGACCAGCATCCTCATCCTGCATTCATACTCCACAAGCATGGAGCAATGTAACTGCTTCAATGTGTCCTGAAGAAAGAACACAAAAGGTGTCAATTATAAATATGGCTGTATATCAAGTTACTATCACTGTTTAACAGATGCACGGTTTTCAGAGGGGGTGGTAGAATACACCCAGAGTCATTCTAGTAACAAATCCTCTGACTGGGTCCTGTTCACTTTTTGATATTTTCACCTTGAGTTTATTTTTACTATAAACAAATCACACCCAAAAATAAACAGAAATAAAGTTAAGAAGGAACACAAGCAATTGCTGCTTAAGGATGGGCTAGGTGGAGCGAGACACAGTGAAGAGAGGAAGAGGAGACAAGGTTGTTGCTCTTCTTAATCAGGAGTATCCACACCATTAATAATCTGCCAACATACAATATACATTTAATGCTGGGAACTACAAAATACTTAAATATCTCCAGATAATTAAAAAAGGCTTTCTGTCTGAATTCGGCTATTGAAAACTAAGGAACACACTCTTGCTGCCATTTGACAGATCTCTTGTGAATAGTGGACCTTCCTTAGCAACATCTGTAACTATGGACGAAGCAGTCCTCTACACGGTTTACTTGGTTACGGCAGAAATAAATGATAATCCTTTATAGAGCGCTGACATATTACGCAGCGCTGTACATTGAGGGGATCTTGACATACATAAATCATATACAATGACATGACACAGAAGGTAAAGATGGCCGTGCCCAAAGCATTACCAGCTGCCAATAAAGCAGCGATTGGCATTGTTGTGCAGCTACCGGTGGTGTGGTATGTTTGGAATGAGGTGAGATTGTGGAAGGTGGAGACATCAAACATGAACCAGTCACTGTATAAATCTTAAAACAAACAGCTGCTGGCCGCCATGACTGTCCATCACCACTAATCTTAACTGAACCCCCTTCTGGTTATAAAGAAAGCACGTGCATTCTTGTGGTTATCAGCCAGCTTGGAGTAGTCCAGTGTTTTTCTTTAACATCATGCTCACTGCAGGAAGCAGATGGGGCACTTGTTCCCCATGTTCGGCGGCAGCAGTGATCATCAAGGAAATACAGAGATGGCAACAGCAATGCCGATAAGCTCACTGGTTCAGCAGCTGAACCGAGATAGTGGTCAGTAGATCTTCTAAGCAAACCTGCCTTGGTGTGACAACAGTGCTACCATATAAAACAATTACAAATTTGTAAAGGCCGTGGGAATTTATATTTGTGGGAAGATGATTATGTAGGAGGTAGGGAACAGAGCTGATCTGAAGCACAGTCATCCGCATGCAAACAATAAATTAAATTACCTTCACACTGGCATTAATAGAATGCTGCATGAACATTTCTTCTATCTTTGGTCACGTCCAAAGAAACAGTTGATTTGGGCTAAAATTATTTTTATTACAGAGTTAGCAAGACTCTAATGACCCGTAATAACTTGTTAATTGATTAGAACTAATTTCTACTAAGCTAGATATTCTAAAACACTTTAAAGGCCACCAGAACAATTATTATTGGGTGTTTGAAGTGGGATTTATTATGAGACTGGTGTTTGCAAGTCATGGTCTACATAAAAAAAGTTTATGATATTGTGTGCAAAATGAATTAAGCTGTAAGGGCTCACCGTTTACATTGTTCTTTAATCCACGCGACAGTCTTGCAATAAATGATTTCTATGTTTTGTTTGTTTGTTTTCCCACCAACCCACTTTATTCCTCTTCCGTTTCTTATATTATCTACCAGTTATACTATATATTTGGGGGGAGGGGGAATTTGATTTTAGAAAGAAAACAGTTTATAAATAAATATTATAATAAAAGCAAATATAGATCCACAGAACCAAAGAAAAGATAAAGAGCAACTAAATATTAAAGTTGAAAATAAAACAAATGAGTTAATGTCTGCACAATCCTACCAGCATTGCCGAATCTTAAGATAATTTATCAGAGCAGCTACATTTGAAGAGATAGCTTTCGTGGCGTATTATAGAACATTGCGGATTAATATCTTATCCAGAGGTTTGGAGTGTGCTTGCCTAGATTGACCAAAATGCACCTTCCCAGTGGGGAAAGCATAAATGGATAGGGCGCTGGCTGAGACCGTGACAAAGATGTCACATGTGCCATTACCGTGGTAAATCACTACTCAGCCTGTAGAACGCAACATCATCTAGGTGGAAGAACGCAGTGTTCAAATATCCTCATCTGACCACAAGAGATGGACGTAGCAAGACCGTGTGAAGGAACATTGCACAGCATTTCAGACGTGTGACCCAAAGACCACTTTCTATCCTCGCCTGGCAAGGTCTTGAATGTGTGAAATAGGTCTGATTTTCAACAATTGTAGTAACAAAGTAAGCTCCATCTTACCCATTGTTCAGGCTGTAGCTGTGCTTTCAGCAGCGGAGGAGACACTGGGACTGAAGCAGTAAGCTCAGTTACCTAAAATAAGGAAGAGAACGGTAATGGTTTACCTCCTGTAACAAGGCCTCATTAGCCCGTCAAGTTCAAACTGTAAAACTATTTCCAGAATAATATCTAGAAAACAGGCAGTTGTTGAGAGTCTGACGGGCATCTATCAGAGCTTACAATCTAGAGAGCTCACTGCATTTCTGCGGTATCCTATATACCTTGGCCTCCAATTCCCTCATGAACTCAGCCACTGGGACATCCAGGGAAATCTCAGGCAAATCCAGAGCTTTCCTGATAAGCTGCAGTTCACACAGAGCATCTTTAATATGTCCTGCGGGTTCAGAAGTGGAAACGTTTCGGCGATTCAGGATCCGAGCCGCCTCCAGCTCCGTGCTCAGAAACACTAAGGTAAAGGATTGATGGACTGATTACAATTGTTTATCTAAACAACGCTGTGTTATACAGCCAGAAAAAAAAATAAAAAAAAAATCATTCATTATAGTTGCGCTTCTGCTAGAAGCAAGTTGCGTATGTCCAATATGGCTTTTCACTTTCTGCTTCAACAAGATGCACTATGAATTTAGTTGTGTAATAAGTTAAACGAGGGGTTTTGGAAGTGCTTTTATTTGAATTAATTAGTTTTCAATGACATTTTGTGCCAGAGAACATACCTGGTGGCAAGTGAGTCTGTTGGTGCATAAAGAGGGAGCGTAGTACTGTATTTTAGACAGGCTGCTTCTGTTAGACACCAAGGAGCACGGTTTCAGCCTATGCACCGAGCAGGAGACTGTGTGCACAGAGGAAACGCACAAAAGGTATGTAAAGGTAGTAGTCATATATACTTGTAATACAGGAGTCCTGTGGTCATCTCTCTATACCAGGATGCCGTTTCATAATAGATACGATCAGATGGTCTCCTCGCCACACACCAGGAGTCACTGGAGAGCATTAGGCTACTTTTAAAATCACTGCCCTTACACCCCTGCACCTTAGGGAGTACCCCAGCTGTAAGGCCGACTCAGTCCATGTGCTTGAGGCAATTAGCTGGCTGGCCATACAAACACCTTGCCCCATGGAGTACCTGAGGATCAGTGCGACACCTGTCCTGTCCCCTAGTGCATACCCAGAGCTACTGGAGGACTATGTACTGGAGACACAAGCGGTCAGGAGCAGTGTAAACTGAGGGCCCCGTCTCTGTGCTGAGTCACACTATTCTGCACGCTGCCAGATGGCTCAGCCTACCCTGCTGCAATATCAAGGTTAATAAGCCCAAACAACTAGGAAGGAAGCTGCAGAGCAATGGACCATACCATATTACATGCCTCTTGTTTATCACATTGAGCTGTTACTGAAGATATGCAACACAAGTAAGTTAAGTATACCCGAGAGGAGGCCTTCTCTGTGCTTACAGACACCTCAGCCTCAGTGGAGAAAAAGACTGCAGAGCTCTCCTAATATTGCTTCCTAATATTGCTTCTCTCTACCAACTCATGGTGTGTTCCAAGGAAGTCAAATAAAACCCTTATCATACACAACTTGCATCAACATCAATGTGATGAAAATGTGCTTGTTTGCCTTTATACCTTTTACTGCTCGCTCAGCATACTTGATATACTATACTTTTGGGTAACACTTTCAAAATACCACAAAGCAAAGGGACATTAAATCCATGAATGTCTTCAATTGGCCCTTGCTACAGTGTAGTAACCTCTCAGGTCCAACACACTCTCCCTGTGTCCGTCTGCTTCACCTTACTCCCAAGCGGGATCCCAACTTCAATGGACAGTGAGGGTGAGACCAAGGACCCTCCCGGGTGACTTGCCAGGTGTCAGGGATAGAACCTGAAAACAACAATCAGATCCCATACATACTAATTCCTATGCCAGACACTATGCCCTGATGTTGGAGCTTAGCCCAAGAAGTGATGTCTGTGGGTTTTAGAAACACATTTCTTGGTGACACAGATAGAAGGAGATGTACTAAACACAAAGCTGCAAACAAGATTCGTCATTACCAATAAGTTGCAGGCAGCTCTGGGGGCTATGTAGCCTGGAGGTGACGTTCCCAGAGGTTAGAGATGTATAAGGACAGCGAAGCTCGCTCATCACACCACTCATTTCCAGTTGGAAGGTGTCAGAATCATCCGGCCCTGGGTAAAAGATAACGTGTATTATAAAGAGTAGAAAACAAAGAGTGTGTATCATGAACTATTTGTCCCATGCTGAGCTAACTCACCTCAAACACAGGATTAATGTAGTTACACATGAATAGTCTCACTCCTATAGGTAGCTATAAACACTGCTAACAATTATGATTTGAGCTCACTTTTGCTCTATAAATATTAGGTACAAATTTGGAATAATTAATACAAATGAGACATAACATTCTGTTCGGTCTGTTAAATGGAAAATAAGAAATCATCCTATATACTCCAATGGGCTAATGCCGGCTAGATTATCAAAAACATCAACTTCTACAGTCTTCTGAACTTGTGATGAATGGGGCAACGAGAGATTCCTTAAGTGCACATCTGATATCCACTTAAACTTATATCTAGTAACCGTGCTCCAAAACCTTTCAATATTTGGGAAATTACTGTAAAAATAGAGATCTCGATTCAGTGTGTTGCGCCCACTATACAATGTCTATCCCTTTGTCTATCTTCCATTGGGTAGGACTATAGTTTTGAGACATGTACACCTGTGGTATACATAACAATCACTTATACATTGTTTTTCTTACCCATGTTCCTATGTCTGAGATTTTTGGTAACTCCAAAATTCCTGGATTTTAATTTTAGTACATATTTTAAAGAATTGTATGCATTTGATTATGTAGGTGGCTTACTACAGATATTATCTTAACTAGATACTTCTCTAAAAGTGTCTGACAGTAGAAACTAGGTCAGCAGTGATGAAAGGCTTGAAGGGAAAGTACCTGGGTTTAAGTGTCATGGCGGGTGACTCAGTGAGAACTCAGACAGAGTGTTAAATCCTGGCATGCTGTACAATGCTTGGACTGTTATCAGGCAAAGCATTAATAGTCATTTTAAGACAAACAAGCTAATTACTGAGGACATAGAAAGCATGCTACTGGGTGTAACTGCCTAGGAGAGGGCTCTATACATACTGAGGACATAGAAAGCATGCTACTGGGTGTAACTGCCTAGGAGAGGGTTCTATACATACTGAGGACATAGAAAGCATGCTACTGGGTGTAACTGCCTAGGAGAGGGCTCTATACATACTGAGGACATAGAAAGCATGCTACTGGGTGTAACTGCCTAGGAGAGGGCTCTATACATACGGAGGACATAGAAAGCATGCTACAGGGTGTAACTGCCTAGGACATAGAAAGCATGCTACAGGGTGTAACTGCCTAGGAGAGGGCTCTATACATACTGAGGACATAGAAAGCATGCTACAGGGTGTAACTGCCTAGGAGAGGGCTCTATACATACTGAGGACATAGAAAGCATGCTACTGGGTGTAACTGCCTAGGAGAGGGCTCTATACATACTGAGGACATAGAAAGCATGCTACTGGGTGTAACTGCCTAGGAGAGGGCTCTATACATACTGAGGACATAGAAAGCATGCTACTGGGTGTAACTGCCTAGGAGAGGGCTCTATACATACTGAGGACATAGAAAGCATGCTACTGGGTGTAACTGCCTAGGAGAGGGCTCTATACATACTGAGGACATAGAAAGCATGCTACTGGGTGTAACTGCCTAGGAGAGGGCTCTATACATACTGAGGACATAGAAAGCATGCTACTGGGTGTAACTGCCTAGGAGAGGGCTCTATACATACTGAGGACATAGAAAGCATGCTACTGGGTGTAACTGCCTAGGAGAGGGCTCTATACACACTGAGGACATAGAAAGCATGCTACTGGGTGTAACTGCCTAGGAGAGGGCTCTATACACACTGAGGACATAGAAAGCATGCTACTGGGTGTAACTGCCTAGGAGAGGGCTCTATACACACTGAGGACATAGAAAGCATGCTACTGGGTGTAACTGCCTAGGAGAGGGCTCTATACACACTGAGGACATAGAAAGCATGCTACTGGGTGTAACTGCCTAGGAGAGGGCTCTATACATACTGAGGACATAGAAAGCATGCTACTGGGTGTAACTGCCTAGGAGAGGGCTCTATACATACTGAGGACATAGAAAGCATGCTACTGGGTGTAACTGCCTAGGAGAGGGCTCTATACATACTGAGGACATAGAAAGCATGCTACTGGGTGTAACTGCCTAGGAGAGGGCTCTATACATACTGAGGACATAGAAAGCATGCTACTGGGTGTAACTGCCTAGGAGAGGGCTCTATACATACTGAGGACATAGAAAGCATGCTACTGGGTGTAACTGCCTAGGAGAGGGCTCTATACATACTGAGGACATAGAAAGCATGCTACTGGGTGTAACTGCCTAGGAGAGGGTTCTATACATACTGAGGACATAGAAAGCATGCTACTGGGTGTAACTGCCTAGGAGAGGGCTCTATACATACTGAGGACATAGAAAGCATGCTACTGGGTGTAACTGCCTAGGAGAGGGCTCTATACACACTGAGGACATAGAAAGCATGCTACTGGGTGTAACTGCCTAGGAGAGGGCTCTATACATACTGAGGACATAGAAAGCATGCTACAGGGTGTAACTGCCTAGGAGAGGGCTCTATACATACTGAGGACATAGAAAGCATGCTACTGGGTGTAACTGCCTAGGAGAGGGCTCTATACATACTGAGGACATAGAAAGCATGCTACTGGGTGTAACTGCCTAGGAGAGGGCTCTATACATACTGAGGACATAGAAAGCATGCTACTGGGTGTAACTGCCTAGGAGAGGGTTCTATACATATTGAGGCGTTAGGGTAGGGTTGAGGTCAGAGCTGGTTTATCCTTGCTAAACCTTAAGTGACCCCAATCCTAACAACTTTATTTAAAAAAATATATTTATTTGAAAAGCAGATACAGATGGGAGCCATCTGTCCGGCTAACGAATATGCCAGAGTATTAATAAAGTAAAAACCACTTTTCATTGACCATAGGTGTCATAAAATATCTAGTTTGCTCCAAACTAGATATAGCTGCCTAGCCTAGGGTTCAGAGCCTAACACACTGCGGGCTGGGGCCAGGTGAGGGGACAGCTAGTTTGACCTTTCCAATGAAACGGACTCCAATCCTAACAACAGTTATTTTACAAAAATGTGAAATATATGAAAATGAAAGGCAGCTAGACTCTAGAGCGATCTGCCCGTCTCCTGAATATGCCAGAGTGTGATACATTGTATACCAATTTTCACCACCCTGGCTTAATTATAAAATATCTATTTTATGCTTTACCTAAAAACAGTCCAGCAATTGTACCAAACGCCTGGATTTTACACACTGGCTGCAAAATGTGTGTTGAATCTTCCACTTAAATTCAGAATTATATATTATCAACATTTATTTATATAGCGCCAGCAAATTCCATACGCTTTACAGTTGGGAATATTATATTTCACGCTAAATTTATAGAATCACCTTTAACTGCCCCACTGAGCTCATACGAATTATAAAAGGTGTACAGATAGGCTGACAGTTCCCCCACATTTTAATTAGTCATAATGAGAAATTCAACCACAACAATTGTATTTCCTGTTAACTAAATAAAACCAACTGAAGGTCAACTGAAATTCTTAAGACAGAAACTCAGCACAACAACACCACAGTATTATCTGTGGACACAATGTGTTACTGCTGTTCCTGAGGCACAGGGGAAGGAGGTAACATGGAATGTATAACGTGCAGGTAAATAGCGGACTCTCACCCTCGGTAGGGCTGACATTTTCCACCAGGTACGAAGCAGATTTCAGCTCAGACACCAGCCACACACAGAGGGAGGTAAACAGCTGGCAGGCGGCACCTAACTCACAGGAACGCAGCAGTGAATCCTCGTTAGACAAGGGTCCTGTGTACCTACAAATAAAGAAATGTATACAGTGTATATACATGGAACGTGACTGAATGCCGTCATGTGACCACAATTACATATAGCAGATCAGCACAGTTGCGATTTATAGGCTGGGAACACCAGCAATGGCTGACAATCCAAGAAGACTTAGGGTAATCACCAGTGAGGGGTTGGTACATAAATTGGCCATACATTAGCACATTACATTTGCATCTTTGGGGGATATGAACATAATTTATGTCACCTGTGTTATCCACCTGGTTAAAGAAGACTTAAAGTTTTATATTGTCTGTAGACCTTTCTTGGTATTAGTCATTAGAAGCGAGAAAGATGATGGTAGAAATGATGTACGCAGCCTTGCCGAGCACACAGGTTGACTCCCTAGCAGACAACATTTACTATAAAATTGAAAGTGATGTGTCATTTAAAACTAAATAAATAAGTTGCTACTTAACTGCATTTAAATTAGACTTTGTTTCAATAGTTATCAAGTCACTGTTCCAAACTATGCAGGTGACATGCCAAGTTATTCGGTGCGAAATTTAGATTATTTCTATTTCCTTGATTGTACATTAACAGTGTGTACATTACCAGTCACAGACCTTATTAGAGTCATAAGACAGAAGATCCCCCATATACTCATCTATATTTAACACATTAATATGTATTTAGGTCAATAAATTCACCAAAATATTTCCACTGGGCTAGAACTTTTCTCCAAAGGTAAATGCATTGATCTTTCTACTCACATGAACAAGAAAACCATTAGGTTAGCAACTGTAAAGTCAATATAGTGAACAAGACAAAGTAGGAATTCAATTCTATCCAAAGTCCGTTAAGAGCCTTGCAGGATATGCCAACGTACTCGTCTGCGAGTACAGTACCCATAACACTGACGATTTTCCTGTGCACCTCTGTGGGCTACAAGGAACAGTGAGATGTAGACACATCGCAGCTGAACGCATTCACTGACCATTCCCGGGGCCCTTTGCAGCGCATTGCTGATAATGGACCCCCCCCTTCAAGGGTGCTAAACAAAATAGAAATGAATGACTGTCTGGGACATCATCTTCCATAAGTGGAATTGAAAGTAATCTTATAGGGGATGATTAGAGTTAGGCACAAGACCAGGTAAAGGGTGCAAATTTCCACCTGGATAAACTAGGCTGCAATGTAATGCAGGGAAAATACTGCCTGCTTTTGTAATTAGCATTTAAATGCTGGGCAGCTTTATTCCAAAACTGTAGTTCAGCTAGAACGCACTCCACTTCCAACTCTGTTCGCACATTTTAAATGTACCCCTTTGTAGCACAAAATAGTTTTGCTACAGAAAATCACATTTTCTAGCTCAGTGGTCAGGGAACAGGGGTAAATTACCCCAAATGGGGTAAAAATGAAATTCCTGGGGGTAATGCTGCCGGTTCACATGCTGTCAGTTGGATTGTAGACCCCTTTAAATGTGAAATTGCTGTTGTACCAGAAGAGCCTCAAGGGTTGGCAGAGGCACTTCTTGAGCTTCGATACAATAATGAAGCACGTATTGCATTTGAAAACAAAGCAGATCTGTCATATTTTTGGATGTCAACAGCTGCAAAGACATTCAAAACTGCATATGAGGAGGCAGTCAAAAAGTTGCTGCCTTTTACAACAACCTACCTTTACGAACAAGGATTTTCCACTCTAACTAACATAAAAACAAAGCAGAGAAATCGAATGGACGCTGAAGACTGTATCCAAATTGCTCTGACATTAAAATGCCCCAATACTGATGCTCTCGTATCAAAAATGAAGCAAAATTATTTCTCCAAAACCTGAAGTTTTGAAGTTGAAGCTTTCAAAGAAATTTTGAATAGATTCAATAAAATTTTGAATTCCAATAATTATGACCATGCATTGGATACCGAGATGCTTTGGGACTACAAGTCCCAGCATGCCATGCCAAAGCCCCAGCAGCCAGGGAGCCTGCTATACTCAGTATGCTGCAGTCACTGTCCAGACTCACCCGACTTCCTGCAGTAGCCCTACTGCCGCCCTCAGTAATATGTCCTGGGCCCGGGTGTCTTCCTCACCCGCCACCGCCTTCTCCTCCTCCTGTGGCCCTGGCTCCTCACCCGCCGCCTCCTCCTCCATCGCTGTCACGGGCTCCTCACCCGCCGCTTCCTCCTCTGCCCCGGATGAACCGTCCATGTCACACAGAGGCCTCAGTCCCGGCCTGTGCTGCTCCCCGCTGTCTCCTAGCAACCGGCACCGACTTCCGGGATGCAGCGACCAATGAGAGCGCGCTCTTTATTCCCAGACATGAGTTGTGTGTACAAGTTCCCAACAATGCTGAAGTATAGATATGTAAGTCACAGAGAGCTTGTCCTTCTAACTATAATTACCCAGTAATTATACTATATATATATATATATATATATATATATATATATATATATATATATATATATATATATATATATATATATATAAACTCCAGTGTGGGCTCTTAAATATGTGTGTCCTTCTGCATAGTCTAACTGCCGCTGGGACAGGGTAGTCATATTAGTACATTCCCCTATTAACTTCAATATAGGCCCTATATGTGTCTGGCACCACATTTATATTAGCATCCACCCTCTGTACTTCTTTGTTTTCTATGATTGATTGATTTGTGTGTTTGTGTTAGTTTGAAGTTTGTGTAAGCTTACACCCCTGTCAGTTATTATTATATAGAGTGCTACATATGTGTTTGTGTGGTTTTTGTTTTAATACTTGCATTTTTTTATTAATGGAATTGAAAGCTCAAGTGGGCACTTAATTCCATTGCGCATACACGAACCAGGACATACATATACATGTATTATATATTTTGTACCACAACATATAAAGTATATCAATTTTACCATATTTGACTACTGGGATGTCTGGGAGACTCCCAAATTTTGGGGAGTTCTTCATTTCTCATGGAGAGTTGGCCCATCCTCCCTTATCCCTTATCAGTTTCTTCAGAAGTGATGACACGCTTTGTTGGGGATCACATCATCTTGGTCCTGCTGCGTGATAACGCAAATAGCATTGTTGCACGGCAGGAGACCGGGCTGTGAAAACTCAAATTACATCATCACGCCTCGCGCACTTGTCCTTTTGGCTCTCGAGGAGGGTAGATCCAAAAAGTGGGAAAGTATGCAAAGGATGCATGCTAAGCATTCAGTGATGGGAGTTAGGTGGCCCTAGGGCCGCATGCAGCTCTCTGAGTCTTCACCTGTGGCCCACAGCTCCTTCCTGTTTTATTGACAGATTTGTTTGATATAGCTTTTAGCATTTTTTTTGTCTTATATTAAAGTGCCTGCCGATATGTTATTGCAGATAGGTGTCTATTTTTTTTATTTATTTTTTTATTACATGTCTTCTTTCAACTTATTACTGAGATTAAGGGCATGTGCAGCCCTTTTGAAGGTATCAGATTGCCCATCATTGACTAATCAGGTCTGCCCAGTGCATACCTACTCTCCGCTCTCAAGAGACGCCTCTACAAAGTAGAAGTGTGTCTTGCTTTGTAGAGAGGTACAACAATCTGGCTCAATGTGCAAAAGTGCAAACATCACATGAAAACTCAAAGCTTCTATAACTTAAAAACACCCCTCTCATTAAATTAAATATTTCAGGTATTATTCTAAAGTATGGCTTTGTCCTGCCTCATTTATGGCTTTTATTAATCACGAGTGTGCGGTGACAGTGATACAGCCTATATTGCGTTGTGTTTGAAGCTTTTTTTACATTTAGTAAAGTGCATCTAGGTATGAGATTCTTCTAGAACTGCAACTGCCAGGGCAAAATGTGCCCCCTTCAAAGTACAGGGTGAAACCCGGTCTCCACCAGCACAGAGCTGCTGTAAAAATTAAGTCCTTTTGGGGAAGGAAAAATGCCGTGCACCCCTCCGCACAGTTAGTAACGTTCACAAAACTAGGCGCAAAGGTGCACCTACACTATATAGAGCAAGGAACGTCCTCATGTCACCCAACGCCCATTGTCTAGTTTTATGCTCCCCTACAAACTCCACCATCTTGTTCCACAAACCTGTGTGCTGTGGCTATTTTGCACTTAGTTAACGAGACCCAGGGGTATATTTACTAAACTGCGGGTTTGAAAAAATGGGGATGTTGCCTATAGCAACCAATCAGATTCTATCTGTCATTTTGTAAACTGCTCTAAATAAATGAAACCTAGAATCTGATTCGTTGCTATAGGCAAAATATCCACTTTTCCAAACCTGAAGTTTAGTAAATATAGCCCCCAGTGTCTTGTTGAATAGATGGAGTAGAATCTGGATCTCCAAATAAAGTGATGGCTGTCCAAGGCCTGTCCTACCATGATCAAAGTGGATAGTCTCACTCTGGCCCTGCAGTTTGGGGCTAGTCATTTGTCCAGGTATTTCACTGGTTTATACAGGAAATGGCTCTGCCTATCATTAGAGTCAAGGTATTGAGGGAACATAATCATGATCATCCATTATTTATATAGCGCCACTAATTCCGCAGCGCTGTACAGAGAACTCACTCACATCAGTCCCTGCCCCATTAGAGCTTACAGTCTAAATTCCCTACAACATACACACAGACTAGGGTCAATTTGATAGCAGCCAATTATCCTAGCAGTATGTTTTTGGAGTGTGGGAGGAAACCGGAGCACCTGGAGGAAACCCACGCAAACAAGGGGAGAACATATAAACTCCACACTGATAAGGCCACGGTCAGGAATCAAACTCATGACCCCAGTGTTGTGAGGCAGAAGTGCTAACCACTGAGCCACCATGCTGGCCATGATTTTCCTACTAAATCCCATCTTCAAAGATTAACAGGTTGAGGAAAATAAGCCCCAACCAGGAATCCTAAAGGACAACCCTTAAGACTGTCCCCATGGTGAGGAGCCCAACTGCTACGAAGAGGTAAGTTCTCCAAATGTGAGAGTTTCCTGAACTGAGTCACCTCCTTGCTGAGATGTATAAACTGAATGATATAACTATTATATGCTGGGTAATTTTACTTGAGAGAGATATATTGTATTATAAATGGATTTGAATTATTTTATTTGCCTATACTAATAAAAATATATATTCATAGCAAACCCATCATGCCTATTTTTATATATATATATACATATATAGGGAGGGGGGTATTTCTTGTTTTTATTTGTTTGCTTTATGTATTTGATTTAATGTGCCTATTTGATTAATTATAGAACTATTACCATGTTGACTTGTTATAATGGTTTACACCAAGTATATAATTATATATAATTATAGATTAAATTATTTTAAAATTGATCGCAGCCATAGTATTGATAGAACTGTTACTTATTTGAAGTGCTTTAATCATTTGAAGGATTGCTGGTAAGTAGAAATGTGGTGGAATATGATCAAACTGCTTTAAATATGTGAGCTGTGGACATATTCCAAGGGGTGTCAGAGTTTATAAATCTTTACCTTTTACTTATGATGCTAAACAATGGAATAAGAATCTTGACCTGGGGGTAGATGTATGAAGCTCCGATTTCAGCAAGTCACTGGAAATCCATGACTTTGCAGGGGAAATTTAAAGCGGCGATAGCTTGTAAAGACAATCTTGCCATCGCCGCTTTAAATTTCCCCTGCAAAGTCACCGATTTCCATCAACTTGCAGAAATCAGAGCTTCATACATTTACCCCCTGATCTTTTACCCTTATGAAGCTTTTTATTAACTACAAAGAATGAAGATCCAAACGATTAATAGAGAGATTAGTCAGTTTTGGAGCCATTTAAAGGCCAGATGGTATATTTACTAAACTGCAGGTTTGAAAATGTGGAGATGTTGCCTATAGCAACCAATCAGATTCTAGCTGTCATTTTGTAGAATGCACTAAATAAGTGATAACTAGAATTTGATTGGTTGCTATAGGCAACATCTCCACTTTTTCAAACCTGAAGTTAAGTAAATATACCCCCAACCCCTTTTTGAAACAGGTAATCTGTATGTCAAACAATATCCTATTATGTCACAAATGTGTCTGATTGACTCAAACACATTTAACTGAATACTAACTATTTATACTATCTAAATACAATTAACTTATTCACCCTGTATATAATTTTTTTTTTGTAGTGTAACAGTATAATATATAGTAAGCTTTCTTCTATAAGAGTTGGTATCCATATATATGCCTTGGTTAACGTGTGTTTATGGAGCCATTGAAAAGTGTATTTTATATCACATTTTAGGGCTAGATTTACTAAGCTGCGGGTTTGAAAAAGTGGGGATGTTGCCTATAGCAACCAATCAGATTCTAGCTGTCATTTTGTAGAAGGTACTAAATAAATGAAAGCTAGAATCTGATTGGTTGCTATAGGCAACATCCCCACTTTTTCAAACCCGCAGCTTAGTAAATCTAGCCCTTAATCTTTACAGTTTTAATTGATAGGTTAGCTGATATCCATATGTGGAGGCAAATAACAATGTATTAATTTCCTTATTGATATAGGCTTATGAACGCCTCAACAACCAATCAGATATTTACTTGCATGTTCTAAAAAGCACTAAAAATTATAGCTATAATCTGATTGGTTGCAACTGACTAATTCACATTTGTCAATATAGCACATTGTAATTATATAAACCCCATTATCTTCCATGTGTTTCCAAAGCGGCTGACACATCCGGCCCAATGACTTGTCCACACCAGGTTCATGAAATTCCACCTCTATCCAACCACAACTTCCATACACAAATGTGAACACGTACAGCGATAGCAATTTTAACAAGGTAAGATGAATTGCCGTTCATTAAAAAATAAACATATTTAATGATTAAATCATATTTTAAAACACTTAACTATAAGAAGGAATGAAGGGATTTATTACAATAAGTAAACTTAGAGGAGGACTATAATCAAGATACCATTTTTAATATGTAAAATTAAATATATTTGAACCTTGCAATTTATCCCAATAACAAGGAAGAGCATCAGAGCAAAATATCAAACACGTTTTGTTAAAATTATGTTTTTATACTGAAATAAATTGCAAAGTTTAATAAAAATGTAAATATACTCAACATTTTAAAATATTGTATTTTTCTTTAAAGTTCACCTGTAGTCGTCACGCAGTGAAAGAAGCCAACTTGTGGGCTAAACAATTATTTAGCTTATCAGTTCACAAGGAACTAGCGACCATCAAAGAGGCACGAGGTGCCAAGTGCCTCCTGCCTGCAGGATGTCACCAGTTCCTAGTGAATTGATAGGATGCATTTGCCTGGGTGTCCATTCAACCCACCAAGTGGCTGCCTTCGCTGTGAGCAAGCTACCGGTACCCTTAAATATGCCTCTAGCAAACAAAGACAAAGTAACAATAAGAGCTATAACTATGTATCGTCCATTTTTCTGTACAAAAGAACAGTAGAAAAACAATATATTTCTCATAAGAAAAAAAAAAAAAGATATTACCTCCAATCACAAAAAAATTATTTAATAGCAACCTTTTTTTTTTTGTTTGATACAAAATAGCAATAAAACATTCCAGCAATATACAGAACACTGCACAGCTAGTGCAAACTTTACAGGCTTGTGTGGGTGTGAGTTGTGTACGATGCCCATGTGCACCTCTCTTCGCAGTGCCTGGACGTGAGCATGACCCAGATCTGACTCACCATGACCTTTCGTTTATATCGAGAGGCTCCAAAATATCCCTGGTTCACTATTTCCCTGCTTCATCTGTGATTCTGATTAAAGGGGTTGTCCAACTTCAAGTTGACCTGTAGGCGCCTTCTGGCAACTTTTACTACATACATTGCTTTATCTTTCTAACCGCCTTCAGTGGTTTGTAGCCATATTTTAATATTACTAATCATGAATGTTTATGGTCTTTGCCCATGGACATGCATTGGATACAATTATATTCAGAAAGCAGCTTTGTGTTGCATCTAATGGCAAGAGAAATAATCAAATCTGCCTGATGATATAAAGGCACGACTGAAAGGCACAGAAAGGAGCCAAAAAATAAAAGCCGTTTATATAGTAAAAGTTGCAAGAGAGCGTGTACAAACCAACAAGTTAAAATCCTCTGATGGTGGGAGATCCTTTAAGTCTCATGTTCTCCATGAGGCTGAGGCTGACAGGAAGGAAAATGTAAACTAGATTGTCTTAATCATGTGCCTCGGATCGTACCAGTGTGACTAGAGGGGGAACAATTTAATATTCAGGTCCTATAATTTGGCCATGGCTTACCTTGTAATGGGACAAAACAAATTTCATCAATGGAACATTAAGGGCTCATACACGCAGGGGTTAATTGTTGGCCATTTAGCGTATGTTCTTAAAGCCTATTACATGTGTTTTAGCAGTGGAAGTCCAAAATAAAAATGCGAACGAATGGACTCGTATACAGACGCTGTTGGACCAGCATTCGCTTTGTTTGCTCTTCAGTGTTAATGTTGCCTTCAGCATTTAAGTGGTTTGACACTCGGTACGGTATCATAAAGTTCTATGAGAATGCTTATTAGCTAAATGATAACCTATGCTGCAGGAATTCTTGAGAACATACTTGTAATGCCCTGTTGAAAGCTAGCACACAGTACAAAGACTTGCCTATGCTTTTACTGCATTGTCTGCGTGTACGAGCCCTGGGTTGAAAGTTTTTGAAACCAGATTTTGTTTTATTAAGTTTTAGAGGTGCTAATGGTACATCAAAATACATTTAGGGTTGTAGGTATAGAAAAAATTCTGGCTTTTACCCCATTCAAAAAGGGCATTAAACCACAATGACGTTCTTCTTATAAAGAGGTTTAGACTGCACCATATAGAATGTGGTTAGGTATGATGGGGATAGGTCAGTGTTGGCTAACCTGTGACACTCCAGGTGTTGTGAAACTACAAGTCCCAGCATACCCTTCCAGCGATAAGCTGCTATATATTGGCAAAGCATGCTGGGACTTGTAGTTTCACAACACCTGGAGTGTCACAGGTTAGCCAAGACTGGGATAGGTAATTTAGGGCATGTGGCTGGGAGCAGGTACAACTGTAGGAAAAACATCAGCCACCTTTAACTTAAAGTGGCCGGGTAAATTCACAGAAACTAGCTTGGCCACTCAGCATTTTAAATAGGTGTCTACATGGTTAACTTAACTCATAGAGTTAAGGACAGAACACAGTTTGTGAGACTACACCCCATCTGTTACATCCTCAAGACTACCATTATTGTGGAAATAATAAGTAAAGTGAGATGAGTTAGACCACCTTCCAGTGAGACCACTTTTCCCATGAGTGAGACAGTCCTTCCATTGAGTGATAAGTGAGATCATCTCTTAGGGCTAGATTTACTAAGCTGCGGGTTTGAAAAAGTGGGGATGTTGCCTATAGCAACCAATCAGATTCTAGCTTTCATTTATTTAGTACCTTCTACAAAATGATAGCTAGAATCTGATTGGTTGCTATAGGCATCATCCCCACTTTTTCAAACCCGCAGCTTAGTAAATCTAGCCCCTAAGGTGGTTTGGCAATCTGCTTTCCAGTGAGACAATATTTTTATGAGATATCCTTCGAGTGACACTGGCTTCCAGTGACTGAGACTGTCTTATCATACAGTCCCCCAGCTTATAAAAAAACAACCCACACAGAGGCAGATCTAATTTTTTAAATAAATTATCAGTATTTCACGTGCAGGCTCAGAATGATTGTTCTGCCCAATCAAAAATCTACCAGGTTACCAGTCACCTACACGTGTGGGCCTCTAATGACCCCATTGTTTGGTCTGAGTGCGAGCCTTTGCAATTTCACCTAGGTATGGCACATGTGCAGCATCCGCCTGGTGAGTGGGTAGCTCTAAGGCTTGTTTAGTCATTATGCGTTTGGTGTTTTAGTGCACCAAAACCACATTGCAACTGCAGCTATTTGTACATGCGTTTTTAAGTGCTTTTTTAATGAATTAACTCTGAATGCAGATGTTTGAATACCCTTATGACCCACAACAGGACTAATTTAATAGTATAGAGGAAAGAGCAATGATGTGTCTTAACCCAAACCAACCAATCAGAGATCGGCTTTTTGCAGTCTAATGTAGTCAGACTTATAAAGCTGTTATCTGATTGGTTGCTATGGGTTACTACGTGCATCATTCTATTAAATAAATACAAAGGTGTTTTTATGTTTAGTGCAAACCTTGACAAATGTAAACAGGCCCTTAGGACTTTGTAAGGCTGATTTCTAATGAGTTCCTATTGAGCCTTTCAATGAGTGAGACCATCTTCTCAGGAGTAAAACTATACGACAGGAAGTTAACCAGTTTTGTATGAATAACAATGCTACTGCTGTTTTAGTCATTAAGCTGTTATGGCTGATAAGAATGTTTCTCAATATCAACCTTTGCCCGGAGCCGCCTGGACATGAAACTGCACATTGTATTGTGCCATGCTTACAAGCTCAGCCCACTCAGATAATAGTCATGCCTCTGCAAAGGTGCTCAGAGTAATAATGGCTACTTTGGCACGCTGAGTAGGGGGAGGCAGCTCACCCCTATAAATAGAAGGTCATATTCCATCCCAAGTAGAACATTACTTCAACAAATGGAAGATCATGTCCCTGATAGGTGATATTTCCATTTCATGGAAGATTATTCCTCTATTAGGAAGTAGCACCACTATATGGAAGTCTCCCAGTAATAAATTATTATGTCCACACACATCCTAAAAATAGTACACTCAAACTGAAGCTTATTATGTGGGAGAGTACAACCAAAAAGAATGCTAAGGTGTATATTTAGTTAACTGCATGTTTGATTGGTTGCCTATAGCAACCAACCAAATTCTAGCTGCCATTTTGTAGAATGCACTAAATAAATGAAAGCTAGAATCTGATTGGTTGCTATAGGCAACATCTCCACTTTTTCAAACTCGCAGTTTAGTAAATATACCCCTAAGCCTTCTCTTACTGTGGAAACAGCAAGTACCACCCACATTATGGGCACAGTACCACTAAACCTATGATAAAACCCTAATAAGGGACAGTACCCATCTACCCTTTACATGCACATAATATAAGGTCAACCCTTTATACTATATTTGTTGTGTCGATTTTCCATTGCTTCCGTCATTAACAAACAAAACCCGAACAATGAAATTAGCAAAAAAAAAAAATTAGGAAATTATTTTCTCCAAGATGAATGCCCTAAGTTTATGTGACAGTAGCCTGGCTACTAAGTTCATCAATGCCAAATTTTACCGGGGAGAAATGTGATTATCCGTGCTGTGATCAACTATGAAATCAGCGCTGCGGAATTAGTGGCGCTATATAAATAAATGGTGGTGATGATGGTGATGAAATCAATTAACTGTACACAGGTTTAGAGAGCAATACCTAGGATTTGTGTGGTCTGATTTTGAAAATTCTTAAAAGGGGTTTAGTTTGCTGAATATTCCACACTTAATAATAAGATGACTTGCATGTTATTGATTTTAATTTTCTACTGCCATTTGGTTTAAAATAGACATTGATGTTACTTCTAAACTGTCTAGCTGGAAATTCAGCTGATAAGTATAAATTCAACTTGAAAAGAGAGTGGTCTGAGCTTGCTTTTTCCCCTCCCTTCACTATACACTACAATGGAACTTTGCAGACATCCACAATTGTTGCTAGAGTTTAACTTTATTGCCACAATGTTGGAGCTTTCTGCAAAACAATTATCTCAAAAGGTGGGACCACACCCAAGCAACTCAACACATATTTGAAGCTGAATTTCCCTAATGTGTTGGGAGAATATGGGAATGCTCTTTACTATAAAATGCCACTACCCTTGTAAAGAACTTTGAATGCTCTGTTTTTGTTTGGTGCAGAGTTCAGCGACTCTAGTGTGACACCAACAATTGTGCTGTAAATAAAATTATACGTTTAAATGTTGTTTTCCAGCCAAGGGGCAGCAGAAAAATGTATAAAATGATTGCGTATCTCTCTCTCTCTTTGGGTTCGCCCATTAGACAGTCATCTGTTATTGTTAGAAGGTAGTGGGTCTACAAAACACAATAGCACAAAAGGTGATAGGACCATTTCACCAACTGGAATTCAGCCCACTCAGGTGGACCACGGATAAATAGAAGTTTCCATGAATCAGCCATTTGTTCTTCATGGAAGCTTTCCCCTCCAGAAATGGAGACTTCGGGCTAGATTTCCTAAACTGCGGGTTTGAAAAAGTGGAGATGTTGCCTATAGCAACCAATCAGATTCTAGCTGTCATTTATATAGTACATTCTACAAAATGACAGCTAGAATCTGATTGGTTGCTATAGGCAACATCTCCACTTTTTCAAATCCGCAGTTTAGTAAATATACCCCTTCATCACAATTTGAATGCCCCTTCTGCACTGAAACCGAAAGGTAATAAGGAAAAGATATCTTTATATAAAAGTTATACGTCCAAGTGTTTGTTTGGTCAATTAGGAGACTGTGGAAATTAAATGGAAGATGTAGCCTCAAAAATGTTCAGATACAAATAAAGAAATATCCAACCAACTTATGGAAAATACAACTAGGTTACATGCCAAAATTGTTTGCAGGAGACTAACATTTTAACTAAGAATTCTAGTTTGCTCCACACCTCATTCGTCGTTGCTCAACAGAATATGGTCCCACTCATGACAAACAGGTCTCACTTACAATGATTGTCTTTTTTAAAAAGTAAAAATATCATTAAAAAGAAATATATATGTTGTGGGTCTGATATATGAATAATAAAAATGCAGGTATTTGTATTGTTTTAAATTGTTTTAAATTGTTTGTTTAAAAGTGTGTTGCTTGCCTAACCCACTAACCCTAACTCCACTCAAAAAGAATGTTACCTTATTAGAATAATTATACTGAGTACTAATATTTACTGAAAACTTCTCGTATGTGAAATAGAATTTTTACCTGAAATCGCCTGTTGAAAACACACACTTTGTTGCTGCCATTTGACAGATATGAATAACCAACCTTCCTTAGTAACACCTGAAACCATGGAAACAACCAGTCCACAGTTTGCTTCCATGGTTACAGATGTTGCTAAAGAAGATCAGGTCTCCACCTCCAATCAGACAAATGTCAGCAACTGAGTGTAAGCGGGTCATTTCAAGCAGTCCTATAGCAAGGATCAGGAGTAATTCCAGTAAGTTGTAGTACCCAGGAAAATGATTTTAATTAGGCAACATCACTTTTGAGTGCTGTTGCCCAGGTCTTTATAGACATCAACAACAAACAGTGCAACAACCATACAGGCTGTCAACGTTACCGTAGCCAATCTACAGTTTAGGTGTATGTAAATGAAGATCTGTTTTTTGTTCCCGGGGAAGTGACCTACAGAAAATCCTTGAATGCATACCTTTAATGTAAGAAGTCATATCCCTAGGGTCTAGCCTCACTTAATATGATACAAGCTTGATTTGACCATTTAGATTGCAATCAATGACAGCTATGTCATTTACTTTCATAATCAGCGGCACTAAACTTGCATTGGAACACTCTTACCCTCCTCTGTTCCTCACTTTGTGGGCAAGCTTTTTGGTCAAAACAGCTATACAAAGTGACAGCTTTTGGTTTGCATTCTTTTAATTATGCTTCAGTTTTTGCCTTTGTATAGCTGTTTTATTTTTATAGTTTTATCCAATACAAGTGTTCTCTTTTGTCGATATGATAAACATGGATTTAAAAGGAAAATACACCAAAGATCAGGCTCTGAGTATAAGGACACCACTGCAGGAGGTCCAGTTAACACTACTCCGCCATGAGACAACCCACGTCAAACAGCGATTTCCTTTACAACAGTTTTGAGGAAAGGACCCCAGCATCACTGTTGTAGATACAGATGGCATCTTGTGATACTCTCCCACATCAAATATCTCTGTCACCTTTTATGCCTCACCTCTGCAGTTCCTGGGCCACCGGCCAACATTGTTTACAGTATGGATGTAAAATTGCACAAAAGACCAACTTCAGAACACGCCACATTCTTTAGAATATTTGATACCATCCTCAAACGATGTGGAACGGTCAAGTGGTTTCTGTTTTGCCATAGTGTCAACTTTTTACTGTGTTAGTGTTGCGATAACTGTCCCTACATGGTGTAGCTGCAACTGTTATCACTGTAACTTTTATGCACTGGATATTAGAAGCTATTTATGTTATCACTAATGAGCCGATAATGTTATCTGTAGCTTAGTAAACCTGTGGCCGACCCATTACATGGATGAAGCAACAGATTACCCCAGGTGAGACTACTGTGCGTGAATCTTAGAGAGCCACAGTGGTCTACAGGCACAGGGGTTTTTACATAAATAAAGCTAGATTGACCCGAAATGTTATCTTTGTTACACCAATTACATGACACTGCTTAAATAAATACCTTTTCAATGTTAAAATATATTGTTTTGGTTCCTATTATTTCATACAAACTAAAATATGAGTTAGAGCAAATATCAGAGGGTGTGTAGGCATCAACAATGAATATATGAGTAATATTCATGGTTTGCTCAGATTTGACACAACTCCGCCAAAAAATGTAGACAGTGGAAAATGTCCAATGGTTTGGCTTCTAGATTAAACTAGATCAAAACTGGACCTAGGTTTAGTTTGGTCTTCTGTGGAATCTAATCCCCAACCTGTAATACACTGTTGCCACCTGCTCCTGATAGAATTCCCCCTGTTTTTTTTTTGGTAGGCCACTGCCTTGCAACTGTATCCGACTGAAATACACATATCTCCGGGTCAGTCACATGACCTGCGCGCTCACAAAGGATGGCGCAGTTCCTGCCATATAAATAGGTTCTGGCTTTCAGGAGATTGGAAACTCAATAATACACTATCCTCCTTTCCACCCTTGTCACCTCCTCTCACCGCACAGCTTTATGCTTCCCGCCGCAGCAGCCACAGTGTTCCCCGCACCAGTGGCAAGCCCGTAGCGGGAGGTAGCAGCACATGCAGGGAACCACAAGAGATAATGCCACCAGGGCAGCCCAGCGTATGCAGAAGTGGGGGTGCCCTGGGTCACAGGAGCAGGGGTCCGAGTACTCGCCCTCTGAGTCTGACATGCAGTGGTATAGTAAGCTCTCAGCGCACCACATGCAGGAAAGCTGGTAGACACAACGTCCTATAGGGTCTGGAGCGTCTTGGCACTGGCCTCTGCCGTTCTCTTCGCTGCTAAACACGTCCCTGCAATAAACACACCGGGCAGTGGCCGTGTCCTCATCCCCCGCCACGTGAGAGTGCTCTTTGGACTTAGGAGAAGGGGTGCCATGAATCCTGCAGGAAGGGGAGCCCCTAGGGTCTTTTAAGGGCCCCTCGCTTTCTGCTGTCGTTGTGCTCGCTGCTCCTGTAAAGTGCCGGTCCTTGGCTTTGCTCCCGGTGGCTTTTTGGAAGTGGACTCTCAGGTCAGACTTGGGCTGCTCCGGCCGCTGGAGAGCCGCACGGCGATAATCCTCGTATCCCTTCGACACCCACAAATCTTTGCAAGGGTTGATGCTCTCGAGTTCTTCCTCGTCCTGGAAAGAGAGGCGCTGCAGAGGCTGAGACTGGGAGAACATGGAAACTCGCATTAGCCAACAAAACTTAAAAGTTTTTTTTCCGTTTTAGACGTTACTTGTGTCGCATTCAAAACAGAATACAAGAGAAGTAAACAACAAGCAAAATACTGCAGGCTGGAGATCAGTAGATCTGGATCCCATGCCGCACAAAGAAAACAATGAAAGATACAAAAGACATAGGGGGCTTTTCTCCTCGACCACAAATGTATACATAATTTTATGGAAAGGTGCTCTACTGCTGTCTCTAGCAGTCCACTCATCTATCAATAGGTGTTTTTCACTACAACAGCAAATACCCAGGTCCCTCAGGGGCGCAAGCAAGGTTTTTAAGGGGGGGTTACGGTTACCCCCACCCCCCCCCCCCCCCAAAAAAAAGCAGCTCCGTTTCGGCACCCCTGTACTATACAGCAGCCGCGGTGCTGTCAAAGAAGCGTCCGCGGCGGTGCTGTATACAGCACCGTCGCGGACGCTTCTTTGACAGCGCCGCGGCCGCTATATAGTACAGTGTCGCTATGTAGGGGCACTTCTTTAGTGGAGGGGAGGGGTTTCTGGAGACCCTGAAACCCCCCCTGCGTGCACCCCTGTCCCTATCAGCATTATTTGTAGTATTTAGACAAATGCCTCTGAAAGAGGTGAGTTCTCTGGTCCAGACAAAGGCTGTTAATGTAAGTACCCGTCTAAATTAGGTCCCCAAGGTGACCTAATTTAGACGGTCTGTCACCTGTTACCTTTGACCTTCTTCCATTCATGAGGTAAATTAGATATTGGTGGCCTAGTTATTGATCTTGGGCCTGAGTCATTAAGGAAAGTAAGGCAAAAAAGGTATTAAATGCTCACCGAGACAAACCATGTTACAATACAAGGGGTGGAAATTAGTTTGTTATTTTGCACATAAGATAAATACTGACTGTTTTGTCAGCTAGCGCACAAATACTTGATAGCTTTATTTTTACACTGAAATGTAAAGTTGATCTAGGACATGCCCTACCCCAACTATAAATATGTCCCCACATTTTACGTTTACCTCCCCCTCCAATCCAACATGGTTTTGCCAAGATGCAAAGTTACTCCTTTTTTTTTGCTTTACTCTCCTTAATGACTCAGCCCCCTTGTGTCTATTAAGGCTCCTTAAAGTGTACCAATACTCAGTGAAGTAAACACATGAGAATTACATACGTGGTCCTCGTAAATTGATAAGCAGCTATCTCATGATTATTGGTTCAGTCAACAAAACTAATTTCTCCATTGCGTGATGGCAGCCATTTTGTGACTATGTAACTTAGTGATCTGATATGCTGCATTTTCATGAATATTACTTTAGTCCACAAAATGTCTGAACCAGTGAAAATTGTGTGTGGGGGCAACAGGTAGACTTATAATGTAGATTGATAATGGACTGGTGAAAGGTTCCCAGAGATAGGTACCTGTGAGGTTGGACTGACTGATGGACCAGTGCTAAACCCAAACTCTTCGGACACGGGAGATCGCACGTAGCAGCTGGAGGACGACTCGCTAGTGACAATGGTGATGTGTTTTGGTAACATTTCCTTCTGGCTGTTAGAAGATGATTCACTGTCTGTGGGAAGCTGGGAGAGGAAAAGGTACACAAGATTTACATATAGAAATACAGGAATATAGGCGTGATGTATGACCCAATGAGAACGCAGGATGAAACCATGTGACACATGATCAGACCCATATTCTATGGTAATCGTTCATGAGAAACTCTTTGTACTATGTTGGTTAATGGGACTACATGCAGTCAAAAGAGCTAAAATATTGCGGTCAAGGTCATAGATTCAATACTGTACAATGATTTGGCCATTATTTGTGTTATTCTGTATCAAGCCTGCAGTACCTCTGTGTTACCAGGGGTGCCGCTGTTAAGACTCTGGATATTTTCTCCTCACCTGCAGGAGCTAATGTAATTTCCCTGTTGGAAAACCTGCACCCTCATCCTTTACTATATATTCCTGCCCCTCCCCGTGCACCTTGCTGGTCATTGTTTGCTGTTTGCCTTATGTTGTGCCCTGGACATTCTGCTCACCATTGTTTGTTCCTGTGTAACTCTGGCTCTACCTTCTACCATCATTCCAAATTCACAATTAGCCTATATTCCTTCAGCATCCTGCTTGCAGCAATTGCCTATGCCCTGTAATCTATTGCATTATAAATTTCCTTCTTTGCTCCTGCAAATTACCCTTTATCCAGTTTATCTTCAGAGGCTGTTTATTTCTACCCAGCCACATCCAGGTTCTGTTATACCTGGACTTTGATTATTCCCTGCTATTCCTGGATTGTGTTTGTTTATTGCATTACTCTGTCATGTTGTGCAACTGAGTGTTGGTGCAGCAATAAACTGATATATCTCTCACATATCCTGGACTCCTTAGCTACCGTCACAAACACACCAGTTAATCATAACAATCTGTTGAACAGACTGGTGTTAACTGGGAATAGAGAAGTTATCATTAGTGGGGTTTTGGCTATAAACTTACTGGCAAGTCATCTTCCAAAGCTCGCGCTTCTGCCCGAGAGGAGGAGGATGATGATGAAGACGTTGAATGTGACAAAGACCCTGTTGGGAGAGAATAAGTGAGCAATCAGATTATAAACTGACAGGTATCTAGAACAAGTGATCTAGATTATCTGTAACCAAAGACTCCATGGGGGGGTATTCAATTGTTAGCGTTAACGCTGAAAAACGAGCGCTCAAAAAATATTACCGTTTATACGGTAATATTGTGCGCGAAAAGCGTTAATACGGTAGTTCACTCGCCAAATTTCAGCTCGCAGCTCAGGGAGCAGCGAGCTGAAATTCCGCGAGTAATTACCGTATTTACGCTAAGATTTTTTGAGCGCTCGTTTGATAGCGTTAACACTAACAATTGAATACGCCCCCATGAAAGTAAAATTAATTCAAGTTCCCCCATGAATCCATCTAATTCGTAATTGATTGCATCGTCCACCAGTTTGGACACACATGGTAACAAATTTAGGGTTGTGTCAGCAGCTGTTGAACGCTACACTTTTCCATCTAGAAAACAGCAACGTTTATCAAAGATAAATCACTGTCGTAGAGACACATGAGGGTGAAAGGGAAACACTCTTCCTTTGTCAGACAAGAGGGCCTGGAAGATGCGCCAAACATTCCTTTCCACGATGAAGCATTCTGGTGTGTCAAAGAGTAGAATCAACAGTTTGTTCCAGTATCTGCTGTTACGTGAGCTACAACAATTCAATAAAGTTATTTTTAACATTTCTGGAGACTTTCTGGGGGCTCACACCTTGATGAGGACTCTGAGCATGCCCATTGGTAGCGTTAGGTTCAGAATCTGCTGACTGTAAGCTGGAAACATCAACCCATTGTTTTCATAAAAGACGGAACTTCAAAGGAAGTTTATACATTTTAAGGTTGGTCATACTTGATTTTTTGGTCATTCCTTGTCCACACACTAAGCAATATACACATTTGAATGCAATAACATAACAATAAATGATATTGAAGCATTAGATCACTATCTGTGTCTAATGGACTGCAGGAGAGATTCAGAAAAAAAGGCATTGGGTTAAAAGTAATTTTGTATGCCAAGGGGCACTGATGCACAGGTAACTGTAAAAAGGTGATGTTTGTACAGCAACCAATCAGATGTTTGCTTTCACTTAATAAGTTGTACTAGAATAAAGTTACAACCCCACCTCCCACCAGTCGCCCTTCCCCCAAATGAGTGAAATTATGTCACTTCTCCGGCGGTTTGGTACCCCCTAAACTTTGGCACCATAGACTACAGTCTAGGTTCCCTTAATGGTAGCGACAGCCCTGATTATTGCTTTATGAAATAAGGCAAACTTTGTACCATTTGTAACCACCATTGACCACGAGGGGTATCAGTACTGACAATGATGGACATTTCTCTTTTACTTGGACAAGTAAGAACAGCCACTACTATATATATATATATATATATATATATATATATATATATATATATATATATATATATATATATATATAATTTACATACATATTTTTACATATATATATATATATATATATATATATATATATAGCATGCAGTTTCTTGTTGCATAGCACAATACGCTGTCTTGCAAACCTTCAACAAGTTCCTCCATAGCAGCCTGCACACTCCTCTCGAACGTTACTGCGTCTGCAGGACTCTGGAAGGTCAGCCCGAACTTATTCTCCTCTACTTTCCAGTGATGGAAGATGGGATTGGCTTTATTGTACACTAGACCCTTTTTCAGGACACACTCTAGGATAGTCTGTGGAGAAAACATGTGTACAATGATTACCCACCAGCACGATTCATACATTTTTTGTATAGTCTGCAAATAAATTATTTAGCTTCTACCAACAAGCTTGAAATCATAACAAGGGGCCCGATTCATTAGTGATCTTATCTTGTGCAAAAGTTAAGATGCTTATTTTTTAGAAGAAACGGGGAGATAAGAGTGAAGTTAAGATGGATTTTCATCTTAACTTAAGAAATTCTTCACTTACGCAGTGGATTTTGCTTCTTATCTCCCTTTTCGGGGGATGCATGAGCGGATTTGCCTAAGATAAGCAAAAAACGGCAGATAAAATCACTAATGAATCAGGCCCAAGGACATTGTTACAGGTTCTCATGCATTCTCTTTGTAAGGGGGCAAAGAAGATACAACCCAGAACAACTAGCATTGTGTTTTGCACATAAGTTAAATACTGACTGTTTTTTCATGTAGCATACAAATACTTGATAGCTTATTTGTACACTGAAATTTAAAGTTGATATTTGTGTGCTACATGAAAAAACAGTCAATATTTAACTTCAAAACAGAAAACTAGTTTGCGCCCCTTGCATTGTAACATGGTTTTGTCCAGGAGACTGAAATAAGAAGTTTCTTCAGTTAAGATCCTTAATGAATCAGGCCCCAGAACAGGCTGTCTGCAGTGCCATCTACTGAATGAAAGTGGTACTGAGGGTTTTCTGCTACATTCCAAAAACATACTGACTTGTAGGTTAACTGGCTTCTGACAAAGTGTGTGTGAGTGTGTGTTTGTGCGTGTGTGTCTGTGTTAGGGATTTAGATTGTAAGCTCCAGTGGGGCAGGGACTGATGTGAATGAATACATAATCTCTGTACAGCACTGTGTAATATGATCCGCACTATATAAATAAACTATAATTGTAACGAATATCAGGTACAGAAGTTCATGGATAAGGTTGATAACTTTTTACATTGGGTAAAGAGTGCTCAGAGATGCACTTCTATGCTGAAGTGCAAAATGTGTCCCATTAGAAGAGTAGGCTGAGACCCTATCTCTACCAGAACTGGTGCAAAAATCAAGTTCGCAAATGTCTAGTGATCCACTGAGAGTTTCACTCAACAAGACGGATCCTGCAGCCAGAAACTAATTCACCTCCAGTGAAGACAGCATCCTATCAGTGAGACGGAATTAAGGGCTCTTGCTCTTAGTCATTGCGTTCTTCTGGCCCTTTAACAAGTCCCCATCACAATACACTGGAGGCACACATTTTGAGCAATAAGGCAAAATTCAGACTATAATCTCACCAGGAGCTAGTAATTTCACTGAGGCATGAGGCACAAATTACCTAGTAGTACCTCATGCCTCAGTGCTATGAAGTGCCTCATATCTCAGTGATATCACTAATTACTAGTGAGTTGAATGGCTGAATATTGGTTCATTCCACAATTCTTTTGTCTGCAATGTTTGTAGGTGACCTGTCCACCTTAGCACCCTGGCATTATTCTTGGTCCCAGGGATTCTATAGACATGTAATAATACTCCTATGTTAACCGATAGTACAATATGAAAATTAAAAAAGGTAATACTGAGAGTGAATATTGTGTAGACAATGGAGAATAACATCATCTGTTTTGTATGCATTTCATATGACGATGATACGTACAGTCTGATCTCTCAGCCTTTCCCCGCGGATAAGGTAGTCTCGGTGGGAGGTGTCTGGTCTTCGCACCTTGCAAATCATTACGTGACTAAGACCTCCTCCTCCCATAGGCACCCAGCCCCCACTAGAGTCGTCTCTGGACATCACCACAGCTCGAACTCTCACGATGTAACTAAAACAGCGAAAAAATAAAGGAAAAATTTTATTTGTATAGGGATGATTTTTCAAAATTTCTAAGAGATCTTCTGACAAGACATTAATAACAGAACAGGACCGGACAGTGCTGGGAGATTCTCTATAAGGTAGACAGATCTCTTCACTGGACATTATTAGGAGTGGATGAGATAGTGCTGTTTTTCTATTTTACAGCCATGGGTATTTAGAGAGCTTAGTTCAATTATATAAATATTTTATATATTAATAATATATTCTATTTACATCACTGTAGAAGCAGAAAAGGTTGTATGAAACAATTCAAATGTGGCATTCAAACATGTGGTATAACCTCTTAAAGGTGTGCATTTATTTTAGGAAGATTGGAGACAACATTTTTGGGGGCTTGGGCCCTTCATCGGGAACTAACAGTTACAAGCAAGTGATGAATATAAATAGCAAGTACAGTATCAGTGACATGTTAATTAGGTAATAGTATAATTATAAAATGTGTAAATGCTTATTATATCAATACATATTAATCTAAATCTTGATGAATGTATCATATTATTATTATTATCGAAGATTTTTAAGGCGCCACAGTGCTCCGCAGCGTCGTACAGTAGGGAAAACAGTACATACTTAAAAGATGGACATACAAGGTTGACAAAATAAATGCAGACATGAATACAAAGGGTATGAAGGACCCTGCTCATTCGAGAGCTTACATTCTAAGTGGGGGAGGGCACAGCTGAAACAAGAGGAGTAAATGTGTCTCAGAGTGGAGATTGGGACAGCTGTGAGGGTGTATTAGTGTGAATAGTGTTATCAAGGATAAAGTCACCTATAAAAAAGAGATGGGTTTTTAAAGAGCATCTAAAGATTTGAAGGCTGTGAGAAAGACTAAACAAGTCAAAGGTCAGACTCAGAGGTAGACCTAAGAGGGCGGAAGGGAGAGCATTTTGATATGAGATTTTTTACATGTATGCAAGGATAGTATTGCTGAGGGCTTTGTAGGTAAGGGTGAGTAATTTGAATTTGATTTTGGAGGACACATGGAGCCAGTGTAGGGATTTGCAAAGTGGTGCAGCAGATGTGGAGCAGTGAGAGATGAAGATCAGTCTTGCAGCAGCATTTAGGATGGATTGAAGTGTGGATATATATGTGTCAGGAATGCCAGATAGCAGGAGGTTGCAAAAGTCAAGACAGGAGATGATGAGAGAATGGATAAGAGTTTTGGTAGCATGTTGGGTAAGAAAAGGGCGTATTCTGGCAATGTTTTTAAGGTGGAGTTGACAGGACTGGGAGAGAGTCTGGATGTGAGTAATAAAGCAGTGGGTGGAGTCAAGTGTGACACCAAGGCAGCAGGCTTGGGAGACTGAGAAAATTGTGGTGTTATTGACAGTGAAGGAGATTTGAGGGCAGGTGGTGACTCTGGAAGGAGAGAAGATAATAAACTCTGTTTTGGACATGTTGAGCTTTAGGTAGCGTTGGGACATCCATGTGGAGATAGCAGAAAGACAGTTGGTTACACGAGATAGTACAGAAGGAGAGAGGACAGGGGAAGATATATAGATTTGGGTGTCATCAGCATAGAGGTAATATTGGGGGCCAAATGAGTGAATTAGTGCCCCAAGAGAAGAGGCAAGACAATGAAAAAAAGTAAAGGGCCAAGAATAGAGCCTTGTGGGACCCCAGCAGATAGTGGGAGTGGAGGGGAGGATGTGCCAGAGGTAGAAACACTAGAAGAGCTGTTCGATAGGTAAGAATTAAACCAGGAAAGAACTGTGTCATGAAGGCCAATGGAGTGAAGGGTGTGTAGGAGAAGAGGGTGATCAACAGTATCAAAAGCAGCAAAGAGGTCTAGGAGAATGAGTATGGAGAAATTACCATTCGATTTTGCAGTAAGTAGATCATTAGTCACTTTTTTGAGAGCAGTTTCAGTGGAATGTTGGGGGCAGGAGCCTAATTGCAGAGAGTCAAGAATGGAATGAGAGGAGAGAAAGTCAGACAGGTGTTGTACACTAAACGCTCAAGTAGTTTGGAGGCCAAGGGGAGGAGAGAAATAGGGCGGTAGGTGGAGAGAGAGGCTGGATCGAGAGATGGTTTCTGTAGAATAGGTGAGATGAGCGCATGTTTAAAGGAGGATGGAAATGTGCCAGTGGAGAGAAACAGATTGAAGAGGTGAGTTAGAGGTGGAGGAGAGTGAGCGGAGTAGTTGGGAGGGAATAGGGTCGAGTGGACAGATTGTAGGGTGAGATTATAAGATGAGTGCAGAGACTTCGTCTTCAGTTACTGGAGAGAATGAATTAAGGATGGATTTCGGAGTATAAGCAAAGGTGGTCAGAATGAGCGGAGTGAGTGAAATTTGGCATGAGGAAATATCTTGTCAAATGGTGTCAATTTTGTCTTTGAAATGGGTGGAAAAATCATGGGCAGTGAGGGAGGAAGGAGGAGAAGGTGCAGGTGGGCAGAGAAGTGAGTTGAAGGTGGCAAAGAGGCGACGTGGGTTTGAAGACTGGGTGGATATTAGAGATTTGAAGAACGTTTGTTTGGCAATTGAAAGGGCCGTGCTGTAAGATGAAAGGATGAACTTATAGTGGAGGAAATCGGGATAGGAATGAGATTTCCTCCAGTGGCGGGTGCACTTTTGCAGGTAGCGGGTCTGTTTAGGGTGCCATGGTTGGGGTTTGGATTGTCGGAGACTATATGTAGTAGCTGGAGCTGCAATGCCTAGGGCTGAAGTGTTTTGTTGTAGAAAGAGGCAGCCTGATTAGGACAGGACAATGCAATCATTGGAGAAAATAGTTGTTTTAGTGAAAATGAGAAGTGGATTTGGTTTAGAGTACTTAGGTTTCGTTGTGCATGTGTGTATGTGGGTACAAGGGGAAGGGCATGAGGTAAGGTAAGGCTGAAGGAAAGGAGGTTGTGGTCGGAGAGTGGGAAGGCTAAATTGGAGAAACTAGAGATGGAGAAGACAAGGTTAAGAGAGTGCCCATCACAGTGGGTGGGAGATGAGATCCATTGGGAGCGACCAAAGGAGGAAGTAAGTGAAAGAAGTTTATTGGTAGAACGCAAAGTTGTCAAGGAATTGGGAAACTGGACCTGGGTGGTGATAAATGACAGCAACACGAAGGTGGAGAGGATAAAATAGACGGATAGTGTGGACTTCAAAGGAAGAGAATGAGAGTGAGGGTTCAGAGGGTATGACTTGGAAGGTGCAGAGAGTAGAATGCCTACTCCACCACCTTGTCTGTTTCTGGGTCTGGGGAGGGTCCCCCATAGGAGAGAGCTGCAGGGGATGTAGTGTCAGAGGAGGTGAGCCAGGTTTCTGTAATGCCCAGGAGGTTGAGGGATTTAGAAATCAATAGATCATGGATGGAAGTAAGTTTGTTACAAACAGATCTGGCGTTCCATAGTGCACAGGAGAAGGGAAGAGAGCGTAGTGGAGATATGTGGATAAAGTTGATATTATTTTTTTTTAACAAACAGCTTACATGTCAATGAATGTATGAATAAAATGTATCAATAAACAAATGATAACTAGACTGAAATCTAAATTTCTAAGGAGTCCTTTCGTACACAGAGGGCCTAGTTTGGCTATCCATTTTATTTCACATGCTATTAACCTTTCCCCAAGCTAAATTACTGTAATATCTACAAACGCAAGTGTGACGCATTTTATCACATTTATAAATAATGTTGCGCTGAAAACGTCTCTCTGCCACAACGACTTCTCCGGAATTGTTACATTACAATGTATCGGTGGCTTCTTACAACTGATGGCATTAAATAATCCTCAGCCTTTCAAGAACACCACTTGATTGTTTAATTATATTAAAGATATTGATAACATTCAGGATAAATATTTATTTAGATATTCTCTCTTTATACTGCAATTCCTGATAATTACAAAGTGTACAGGTAGCATTATATATCAGCCATAGATTTTTCTTTTATGGATTATTCTATGGTTCCCCATTCGTGCCCCCGTATGTAGACCTTTTTATGGAAAATATTGATCAAGTATTTTCTCTTGATCATCGAATCTATAAAAGCAGTATTCATACTTACCATAGATATATCGATGATATTTGTGTAGTGTTGATTGAAAGTATAGAAGAATTCAGTTTGATGATGGGTACAGCTAATAAACTTCATCTATCAATTTAATGTGATTTTTCAGTAAGTGATCATAATATAACCATTTTAGATGTAGTTGGTAATGGGGTCTATCCAATGACATATCATCACCATTTATTTATATAGCGCCACTAATTCTGCAGCGCTGTACAGAGAACTCACTCACATCAGTACCTGCCCCGTTGGAGCTTATAGTCTAAATTCCCTAACACACACACACACAGACACACAGACTAGGGTCAATTTGTTAGCAGCCAATTAACCTACCAGTATGTTTTTGGAGTGTGGGGGGAAACCGAAGCACCCGGAGGAAACTCACGCAAACACGGGCAGAGCGTACAAACTCCTCACAGATAAGGCCATGGTTGGGAATTGAACTCATGACCCCAGTGCTGTCAAGCTAGGTACAGACTACATGGTTTTCGTCCAATAATCGGCTCAATCAGCCGACATACGACCGCTCTTTCAAAAGTCGGGTCAGTGTGTGTAGTGACACGATGGTCGAAAGTCTGCCCAAATGGATGATTGTCGCCTCATTTAGTTGGTCGTACCGTTAAATATTTTCGTTCCAATCTCGTTAACGTTGTCTAGTGTGTATAAACTTCCGACCGATCCACAACAGTGAGTACGAAATTACAGTCATTGCTCACGACAACATAGCTGTAAAAAGTCGCTAACGGGACAGCTGCTCTTCCCTTTATCGTCTAAAACAAGGCTAGTGTGTATGCAGTCCATGGACCGAGCGATCGGACCATCGATCGCATGTAAAATCGATCGGCATAAAAAGTTGGTGGAAAATTCTGTAGTGTGTACCCAGCTTCAGGCAGAAGTGCTAACCACTTAGCCACCGTGCTGACCAAAACCTACTGACCATAAAGCTTTTTTGAAAGCAGATAGTTTCCATTCTAAATTCTTAATTGATAATCTTCTTAGGGGTTAAAGGTAGCTGATAGTGGAGATAAAATTTGATACACATGTTGATAGTCTCACTAATAAATTAATTGAGGTTACAACCATGTACACTCAAAAGTACCTAAAATCATTAAAACACATGAAACAAACTCAAAGTATTAACTTGTAAATAGAGCAAAGCAAAAGATAGAATAGCACAAAATAACTTGTGTTTTAACATACAATATTAAAAAGTAAGACACCTTTTAATTCATAATTTGAATATATTACAGAATGTTCCACTTATAGAAATTCTTCCTTTATAAAACTAGAATGACTTTCAAAAGCAGCAAAAATGTTAAGTGATTAAGGGGTATATTAACTAAACTGCGGGGTTTGAAAAAGTGGAGATGTTGCCTATAGCAACCAATCAGATTCTAGGGGGGGTATTCAATTGTTGCCGTTAACGCGCTAAAACAAAAAAAAAAACGAGCGCTCTAAAAATATTAGCGTTAATACGGTAATATGCGCGTAAATACCGTTAATACGGTAGTTTACTCGCTGAATTTCATCTCGGAGCTGCGAGATGAAATTTAGCGAGTAATTACCGTATTAACGCTAATATTTTTAGAGCGCTCGTTTTTTTTGTTTTAGCGCGTTAACGGCGACAATTGAATACCCCCCCTAGCTGTCATTTATTTAGCACATTCTACAAAATGACAGCTAGAATCTGATTGGTTGCTATAGGCAACGTCATTTTTAGAGGCAAATATGATCTGGCTTTCACATAAAGGGATAATTTTTATTTCATTTCATTCATGTTATAGTTCAAATGCCATTTAACTTCTTAAAAGTCCTTGCGCTGTGTTGGCCAACAGAAAATTTAAACTTTCTTGCTGAAACATAAATGTTTCTAATCTAGATATAGGTGAAATTAGTGTTAAACCAGAGATCTTTTCAACACAACATTTTTTCATTGCGTGAAATAACTCTGAGCCGGCCCAGGAACTGACCATCCGCCAATGGACGCGATTGCCTGCAATTCATTTCTGAACACTAAAGACATTTAATACTGCCTACGACTTGAGAGGCAGAGCGGGGGAGGGCAGGGGCGGCCTAACCTAGGCAATAGACAGAGGTTAGAGGTTTAAGCTCACCTTAGGAAGTCACACTGTAGGGTGCAGCTAAGTATTTATGGTAGATGTAAGGTGATTGGGTCCCAGCTGCTTTGGTATTCTTAATGCTTTAATTGAATTTTGTGGCACAGCGTTTGGACCACATAGATCCTCAAAGCCGGTGTTACTGCTGCCGTTATTCTTGGGTCATTTGTAGAGTTTGACGAACTTTACAAACGTGAAGCATCAAAGCTGCCACCTCTTCAGGGTACAAAACAAATAATACAACCAAGTGTACCATGCTCCTACCAGGAAGAGCTTTTATACTCCAGCCAGATCACACCCCTTTAAACATGAGCCACAATTGGCAAAACCGGGCTTCCGGGCTTGCTCAGAATTGGACCATACTCTCCAATGAGACGCAACTTTCAGTGTTCTGGGACCCCAAGTGTCAGTGTGTCTGTGTTCTGTGACCTCAAGTGTCAGTGTGCCCATGATCTGGGACCTCAAGTGTCAGTGTGCCCGTGTTCTGGGACCTCAAGTGTCAGTGTGCCCGTGTTCTGGGACCTCAAGTGTCAGTGTGCCCGTGTTCTGGAACCTCAAGTGTCAGTGTGCCCGTTTTCTGGGACCTCAAGTGTCAGTGTGTCTGTGTTCTTGGACCTCAAGTGTCAGTGTGCCCGTGTTCTGAGACCTCAAGTGTCAGTGTGTCTGTGTTCTGGGACCTCAAGTGTCAGTGTCCCTGTGTTCTGGGACCTCAAGTGTCAGTGTCCCCGTGTTCTGGGACCTCAAGTGTCAGTGTGCCCATGTTCTGGGACCTCAGGTGTCAGTGTGCCCGTGTTCTGGGACCTCAAGTGTCAGTGTGCCCGTGTTTTGGAACCTCAAGTGTCAGTGTGCCCGTGTTCTGAGACCTCAAGTGTCAGTGTGTCTGTGTTCTGTGACCTAAAGTGTCAGTGTGCCCGTGTTCTGGGACCTCAAGTGTCAGTGTGCCCATGTTCTGGGACCTCAAGTGTCAGTGTGCCCGTGTTCTGGGACCTCAAGTGTCAGTGTGCCCGTGTTCTGGGACCTCAAGTGTCAGTGTGCCCGTGTTCTGGGACCTCAAGTGTCAGTGTGCCCGTGTTCTGAGACCTCAAGTGTCAGTGTGTCTGTGTTCTGTGACCTAAAGTGTCAGTGTGCCCGTGCTCTGGGATCTCAAGCGTCAGTGTGCCCATGTTCTGGGACCTCAAGTGTCAGTGTCCCCGTGTTCTGGGACCTCAAGTGTCAGTGTGCCTCTTATTTAGGTCAAACCTGGAGCTGAAATTATGTGCAAAAATAATTTGTGTGCCACTACATGTGCTACATACCTCATACATCCTGATACAATAGATGTAACTAGGAATACAGTACAGCCTATGCATTCACTAGGAGCCACTGACACCACTAAGGTATAAATACTTTCAAGAGGGCAAGGAGTACGCTGGAGAGGGGGGCCCAATTTGGTGACAGGGCGGGATGAGCTCAGTGTTCTTAAGTTCACAGCAGGCCCATAGATTGTAACAGCAAGGAGCTAAACCTGAGGCCGATTCCTTCCAATTAATCAGAACAATCATTAATCTCCCGTCCATGTTTGGAAGAGTTCAATGTGTAAATACAATACTCTAAATCTGGCGCTCAAAGATTGTGGACTGTACAGGTATATCTGAAATAGCTGCCCCAGTCCAAGGCAGACATAAAATTAGCATATTTATACCCATATGCTGAGCCAGCGCATCTCAAGATCCGTGCTGATCAGCACCAGCAGCATATACGCCAGGCACACGTCATGGACACTTACACCCAGGCACGGGCTGACGGACGTCAGCCTGGGGGGCACACGCCGCACAGGCGGCCGCATCACATTTATATTACTTCCGGGGGGCGGCCGGCCCTAACAGCCGTGATTCTGAGCGGCCCGCTGGGGGGGCCCAGCCCGCCCCTGCTTACACCCCACTTGTGCTCATCTTTATATCCATTTCATTTATGCGCAACAAATGCATTCACTATTTGGCATCAATAATACTTAAAAACCTCTTTAATGCAGTAGTAACAACTTGCGTACAAAAGAAAAGAAAAATAATTTGCTTAAAGACTGACAGAATAATATACGCCCCAGTGATCGAATAATGCACCAATTAGCATCAGCAGTACAACTGCAAACACCCAATCACAAGCTTCCGCATCATCATCCGCTATTTGCTCCTTCTCCCAACCAGCAGCAAATAATGCAGCTTTCTCTGTATATATGGATCCTTTTCCCACTCTGCATCCGTTTCAAATTGCAAACATACCCTCACTGTACTACATTAAAACGCCCCATCCCGCCCCGTCCGTCAGGTATTGGTGCGCCCTAGGGGGTAAAAGTATCAATCTACAGTATTTACAAATTGCCGATTCTCTGAGATTTGCCTGCGGTATTTAAAATTGCAATTTTATTAAACACAAAGCCAGCCGAGTTTTGCCTTTATTAAAATTGCCGTTTTGCATGGCGCCGGCAAATCGCAAATATTCACCCCAGCAGCTGAACACTTCCTGACAATAACCAGAAAACGCTGAATTAGAGATCTGTACTACATGTAGACCAGAGTCCAAACCACACTTTATTGAACGTAACATTCCAGGTTAATGCACTTCTTCCTGAGCCAGAAGACATATAGATCTTAGAGAGAAGCTCAGCTTTGCTGAGACCTCCTAGAAGGGCCTGATTATCCAATGGGATGACTAGACTGCAGTTTAGGGTGTGAGGCTTTTTGGAGAAGGGGGGCGCAAAATTTTGCGGGTGAAAAATTCTTACAGGAAGCGGTATAAACTGAAATTCATTTTAAAATATAAGAGAATAATTATTGCTAAAGTAAAAAGAAGAAAAATTATATTTAAAAAATAAATCTTTTCTAATCTTGACGTATTCCCATTGTAAAGACTGAAGACGATGAGTCATCCTTGGGCGGGCGCTTGAGGATAAGCGAGTAGCAGAGACAAGGATGGAAACAGGCGGAGGCGAAAGAGGCCCCTCCCGCCCAAGTTGAGCTAAATTTCAAAATACAGGAACATAAACATTGCTGGGGGTGGGGGTGCAGGGAACCGGGATTTTCAATTACGGATGAATTTGTGTTTATCTGGCATGAACGGTGAGGAAGCGCTACAAGCGTATTAGCCTAGGGCAGCCTGAACCTTTAATCAGACCCTTCCTCCTTAACCTGAAAACAACTCAGAGCTAAGGCGAGCAATTATTGTCTACAGACTACTCAAAACCTTTATGAATAAAATGAACATTAAAAAAGTAACACAAGAATTAATAGTTCAACATAAGGTAACATAGTTTAGACCAGCAAAGTATATATACATATCACATTCAGCAGTCTACAGCCCATGTTCTAGAATCAATTCTACAGATCTATTGTAGAAAGATCTTCTGTATCAACTGGTTCTCTCCGTCTCCAACTCCCATCCAATAAAAAAAATATACCACTTGATCCATCTCCCGGAAGTTACTGTTCTGCCCACTTTACATCAAAATTCCTTAAACACCTGGGGGTAAATGTATCAAGCTGAGAGTTTTCCGGCGGGTTTGAAAAGTGGAGATATTGCCTATAGCAACCAATCAGATTCTAGCTGTCATTTTGTAGAATGTACTAAATAAATGATAGCTAGAATCTGATTGGTTTTTCAAACCCGCCGAAAAACTCTCAGCTTGATACATTTACCCCCTGGTACGTTTCCTCTAATTTGCTATTTCTTAATTAACTCTGCCTTCAATCCATGCATTGTATTTTACAAAAAGGCTCTCTTTAAAGTATCTAATAATAAATATACAAGGGCCATCACCCACCTCTAGTTCTTGTAGACCTATCAGCTTCTTTTTGATATATATCACCAATTCATCCTCATCCAAATCATAATCCCACAGGTCTAATAGACATTTCTCAATCCTGGTTGTCATCCAACAGGAAATCTCCAACAGATCCTTTAGTATCTATACTTATGTGTAAGCAACTCTGCCGTTACATTTCCTGCTTCTGTCCTTTCCTCGCTATTGACACAACTAAATCAATAATATATGTACTCATCACTTCCCATCTTGATTATTGTAACCCTTCATCAGACTTATACTTATCATACTCAGTTAAGCTGGGTACACTCTACAGAAATTTCAACCAACTTTTTATGCCGAGCGATTTTACATGCGATCGATGGTCCGATCGCTCGGTCCATGGACTGCATACACACTAGCCTTGTTTAGGACGATAAAGGGAAGAGCGGACGTCCCTTTAGCGATGACTGTAATTTCGTATTCACTGTTGTGGATCGGTTTGAAGTTTATACACACTACACAGCGGAAACGAGATTGGAACGAAAATATTAAACGGTACGACCAACCAAATGAGGCGACAATCGTCTATTTGGGCAGACTTTCGACCTTCGTGTCACTGCACACACTGACCCGACTTTTGAACGAGCGGTCGTATGTCGGCTAATTTAGCCGATTATTGGATGAAAACTGTGTAGTGTGTACCCAGCTTTAGCTCTGTCCATCATTCTTAATACTAGTCCTACTGCCTCTGTCTCGTTACATTCACCAAGACACTTCTTCTGTATGTAAACAGAAAAAAGCTGTATGGATAGTCCATTGCCAAGTCCTCAATATTATTTGTTGAGGAATTGGCAAAGTTCATCCTTGTGGATAAATACGTGGCTTCTCCACTGTAAACGTAACCACCTGGGTGTTTTGGGTATCCTTACCATATATAACTAAACTGTAAGCTTAGTGAACAGTGGAACTACAGTTTTATTGTATGTTCATTTATAATATTCGTATGTTCCATATGCTTCCCTGCTTCTAAAGCATAATTATGTTGTATAATTAGGGCAATCAGCTCGGCTTGGACCAAGTGACAGGATCACAGTGCAGTTTGGTCATACAAATCAGATGAGGCATTTGGGACTGGCTGTAGGATCACTTTTGGCCTACACTGCTATCTGCTAAAGAGGCCAGAGCTTGTCCACATACACAGGTCAATGTTGGTCACTTTTCCAAGATGATTTAATGGATTTAGCTCTCATTTGGTGCCACACATTCTGGGCCAGTTGTCCAATACTGCCTTGTGCATGGCCAGCTTATATATCATATAGAGACAGCTAATCAGTGAACATATTTGACAAGACAGGAGCAGACAGTACCAGGTTTCTAACGTAAGGCTGGGTACACACTACAGGTTTTTTCATCCGAGTATTGGGCTACTCATACGATAAACGGCTGTTCAGCTATATATCTACGCTCCAATAATGAGCGATTATCCTTCCAAAGCTCATCATACCGTTTGATTTGATTTTATAAACAGACTAAAAATCCCGTTCAACGATGGAACGATGTTGTGTCATTCCTGCAGTGTGTACGCACTCATGGCCAGATCTACATAGATTTTACAGAGTCACTATCTTTTCAGCCGATGGTTATGACAGATGAAGAGCACAGATCTGAAGGTAAATCATGTAAAACGTGTATAGTGTGTACACATGAATCAGCATGCTGATCGGGACTTTCAGTCGTTGGTAAAATCGTTAACGATATCGCATCGGGAGAAATTTTCTGTAGTGTGTACCCAGCTTTAGAAAGAAAGCTCTTGATTGATCATTATCATCCATTAGACAACGCTGGGTTTCTATAACAAAAATAGAGGAATCTCTTAACTGGTCATTAATATCAGGACAGGATCAGACAGTTCTGGGCTTCTATATATAATATAGAGAGATCACCTGACTGGTCATTATTATCAGGACAGGATCAGACAGTTCTGGGCTTCTATATATAATATAGAGAGATCTCCTGACCGGTCATTATTATCAGGACAGGATCAGACAGGTCTGGGCTTCTATATATAATATAGAGAGATCTCCTGACTGGTCATTATTATCAGAACAGGATCAGACAGGTCTGGGCTTCTATATATAATATAGAGAGATCTCCTGACCGGTCATTATTATCAGGACAGGATCAGACAGGTCTGGGCTTCTATATAGAATATAGAGAGATCTCCTGAACGGTCATTATTATCAGGACAGGATCAGACAGTTCTGGGCTTCTATATATAATATAGAGAGATCTCCTGACCGGTCATTATTATCAGGACAGGATCAGACAGGTCTGGGCTTCTATATATAATATAGAGAGATCTCCTGACCGGTCATTATTATCAGGACAGGATCAGACAGGTCTGGGTCTCTTTATACACTCGATGGTCACTTTATTAGGTACACCTTTCTAGTACTAGATAGGGACCTACTTTACTCCAACAACAGCCTGAATTCTTTGTGGCATGAATTCAACAAGCTGCTGGAACCATTCCTTAGAGATTGTGGTCCAGGGTGACATGACGTGTTATTCTGCTGGATGTAGCCATTAGAAGATGGGTAGACTGTAAACATAGAGGGAGGCACATGGTCAGAAACAATACTCAGGTAGGCTGTGGCATTTAAACAATGCTCAATTGGTATTAAGGGGCCTAATGTGTGCCAAGAAAACATTCCCCGCACCATTGACACAAGGCAGGATGGATCCATGGATTCAGGTTGGTTACGTCAAATTCTGACACTACTATCTGCATGTCGCAGCAGAAATTGAGATTAGTCAGACCAGGTGATGTTTTTCCCATCTTCAACTGTCCAGTGTTAAGAAGCCTTTAACCAATCTAGTCTCAGTTTCCTGTTCTTAGATAACATTAGTGGAACCCGGTGTGGTCTTCTTCTGCTGTAGCCCATCCACTTCAATGTTCGACGAGTTGTGTATTCAGAGATGCTATTCTGCATACCACTGATGTAATATATGGCTATTTCAGTTTGGCCATTCTCCTCTGACCTCTCTTTCGCCCCACTGTTGTGCGTTACAATCACACGAGATCAGCAGTTTCTAAGATCTTCCCCCCCCCCCCCCCCATCATCTAGCACCACCAATCATTCCACGGTCAAAGTCACTTAGATCACATTTCTTCCCATTCTGGTGTTTGGTCTGAACAACAACTGAACCTCTTGACCATGTCTGCATGCTTTTATGCATTGAGTTGCTGCCACGTCATTGGCTGATTAGATATTGGCATTAATGAGCAGGTGTACCTAATAAAGTGCCCACTGAGTGTATAACACGAAGAGATCTCTTAAATGGACATTGTTATCAGGACAGGATCAGACAGTGCTTGTTTCTATATCTAATATAGAGAGTTCTCCTGACTGGACATAATTATCAGGGCAGACATCGCTGCATTTCTATATATAATGTAGAGAAAGCTCCTAACAGGACATTATTATCAGGTTAGGATCAGACAGCGCTTGGTTTTTATATATAACAGAGAGATCTCCTGACTGCGCGTTATTATCAGGACAAGATCAGACAGTTCTGTTTTCTTAGAATTAAAAAATAAAGGTAATAATATCTATTTACCCATATGACAATAAATATTGTTATTGTAACTCACTAAATATTTTGCTAAAAGCCACATATTAGTAGAATATTCCAGTACTAATGTGTCCCTAAAATTAAAAGCATTGCAATATTTAAATGTTGTATTGATGCTATACACATATATTGTATTATATTACTTAAATACATGACATAAGAGTCGTAATGTTACATTTGGATGATAGCTTGCTATAATACCATGCAAAATATACTATAGTATCCCAGAAATCTACATTTCTTTATCTTGTTTTTTATTTTATTTTATTATGAGTTTATGTGTTTTCTGACAAAAGTTTAGACCATATTTTTATCATTATCTTTGTATTCTTTAACATTAGTGCACCGATGATACATAGCCAATAATGTATATCAATAGGGTTATAATAACTAAGTGATATGCAGAACTGTAACTTCCTGGATGAATCACCCTTGATATTCCAGCTAGTGTTGCCAGGCTGACTCGAGGCTCTTAGGGGGTGGATGAGAACTGATATTATCTAACATATCATATCTAACAGTGCAATAAGACAACTAGGTATGTCATTAAGGACACACAGGATATTAGCAGGATTTATGGGCAGCACCAGTCACCCCCTAAAGTTCTGGACCCGATTCCTGCCAGGACAAGGAGACAACCAGGGAGAAAAATGGGATCTACTGCAATCACTGAGCACCATACCCCTGTAACAGCGACGGATTAAGGGAAGACAGTTGATGCATTACAACAGCTTGCACTTTTCCTTATTTTGTCATGTTGCAAAAATGAAACGAAATATGTTATGTGCAGATGTGCATTATCGAGCAGTGGTCCCTGCTAGCTGGCAGTGAGGGACCAGCTAGGGGCTAAACAGCTGATTCCCCCTTGTATGAAAACATGAAGCATCTCTGAATGGAGATTTTTTTTTTGTGAATGGCTGGTCACATGACCAGAGGTTCTTCTTTGTGCTCGCAGGTGAGAGTGTGACAAGGGTCCCTAATTCCCGGCTTGTGGGCTGGAGATCTGTGTGTTGGGTCTGGCCTGGGAACTGGCCATCACATCTGCAGAGACACACACACATGCACACACATACATACATACATACAAACACACACACACACACACACACACACACCAAGAGGGAGGGGGGAGAGGGTGGGGAGGAGAAGCAGCTAACATGGTTCCTCAAACTGATCACAGCCCTTTTTTTTATGAATGAATCCAGATGCAAATAGGGTTGATTCACAAAAATCTGCCCCTTCCTCTTCCCCACCTTGAACGGCAAAGTAGAGAGCACACGAAATGGGATTGCCCCCCACCCCCAGCCTCCCCTTCCCATGCCTTTCCTGAGTGCACACATATTTCAGCCGGGAACAAGCAGCTATTTCAGGACACAATACAGAATAACAGAAATCTGCCAGATTTAGGCAAATGAAAACAGCAGCCATGCAGAATGACAGGGGGATCATGACAGTCAAATGGTGGAGGTGGTGGTGGTGACTATGACTTGGTGCTGTGTTTAATGTCTAGATCTGGGCACTGAGGGTCTATATAACAGTATTCTATGGGGTACCTGGCAGCTGGGGTGGTCAGTCAAGGGTGCAATGATAGAAAAAAAGGCAAAACTCACTCTCTGTCCATAGCTGATTGGGAATCCAAGAAGGGATTTCTCTTGTATCCTGTGATCCTGCCTTTGCCAGTGTAATGTGTAGGGTGGATAAATGCAATTCCTGGCAGAAGGATTTATTTCTCATCTCCCCTGCTTTTTTCTCTCCTTCTGCATTTTTTCCTGGGCATCATGATGTGGCTGTTGGAGGAGCAGCCATCTTCCAGGTAACAACATCTCAGATCACCCCCATCCCTCCCTCCTCCTCCCCCCCACCCCCCCTCCTCTCTGCCTCCTGGGCTGTGTCTGTGGTGTGCTGCACCTGGAGGCTGAGCTGCGATGATCAGCGGGTCTGGCTGCTCCCAGAGCCGGGGATGGAGAGCTGGGGCCCGGGAGGCAGTGGGGTGCTACAGGGAATGGGGGGTGCATGAAGGAGCCAAAGAGAGGGGGGGAGGCGAGACTAGGCAAGGAAGGAGCCTGCACGGTCCTAGCGCTGGGCAGACATAGGGATGCACCTGTTTCTTTATAATATATATAATATAGCAGGACTGGTGGACCCCTCTAAATGAACTCAAGCATTTCCGTAGCGAGGGGAGACAATGCAACATTTAACAATTTCCTAGCTGGGAACTAGCCAAGCACACACTGAAACGGTACACATTGTTATTAGATGAGGGAGACTGTGCCCTCAGTGGTCCCAGGTTTTTAGGGAGAGATAACTGACATCTTAAACTGCTTCTAGTAGTCAAGCAGGAACGTGGCAGTTAAAGGGTGGGGAGGGTAAAATGATACTGCCCTCCACAGTTCGACTCTTGCATTGCATGATCATGCCTTCTGCAAGTACATATGTGTCTCACTCATCCTTTAGAGATGAAAGCAACGAGGGTTCCTTTTTAAATGTGATGAAATACAGAGGGAATAGCAAAACACAGTTCATTTATTGGATGTAAGAGGCCTATAGTTTCAGGGTTTGTCTGTATGGACATGGACAATGATTTGCACAATAGACGTGGCTCTGCATGCGGTTGGCGGATTGGTTGTGGCCCAGACGGTGGGCCAACGTGGGTTATATGAAATGGGGTTCAGCGATAAAATGTGCTTAGTTTATAGGTGCAGAAATAAGATCTTGCTTTGTGGGAGGGGGTCATAATCAGGGCTGCCAAGAGGTAGTTGGAGCCTTGGCTCAGCAGTTTCGCGCACCCATCTCCTGGTTTTGCTACCTCCTATCACCTGATGTATACATCTGTGTTGTGTTTCAGTGAGGCAGTTGTCTCAGGGCTTCTGTGCTGCTGGTAAAAGCTGGGGTGTATAACAACACAGGCTTATAGGAAGCCAGAAGCTCCCTGCTATTGGTCCAGACAGTCATCTGCTCTCGTTTTGAAGCTACCTAATGGGCCGATTCATTTGTGGGGGCCCTGGCTGGAGCCATGGGGCCCCTTACTGCTCTGGGCGCCATGCGGTGGCTACATCCACTGCTTTTTTAATCTGTTTAATTTGCCATGCCCATAAGTCAGGCCAACTCCCATGTATCCTCCTCCCCCTCAGTGCCCCTAACGATAACCACGTACAAGGGATGGAGAGTGTACATTCCAGTAGGATTAATGTAGGTGCCCACACAATGGTTGGCACAAACACCACCAGCTTGGAGGCAATGGTAATAGGCACTCAGCCATTGTTTTCTAATACAGACACTATAGAGGATACACATTAATATGTTCACACACAGTTTGGGGCTGGGTTTGAATTTATAAACCACTCCAATGCCAGGACTAAAGTATGAAGGATCACTACACAGTGCTATATTTCTATGACAATCCATCTCACAGGCCAAGTCACATATACGACATAGACTCATTTTATTTTATTTTATTCTGTTATAATATCAGGCTTTAAAAATACAGCAATGGGTTTTCATTTTTATAAAATAGTCTTTGCTTTGATTATACATCACATAATGCCATGCCACATAAGAACCCTAAGGTCAGAATTCCCCTATTTCCTCTTAGTCAATGCGCTATACACACAGGAGCACTACAATATTGCTACATTTGACCCTTTTAGTAAATGTAAATAACTATGATAATTTCTGCCACATTGGAGTCCAAGCACCTACATGGTCGTACCTGCTGAATGTTCCTTCTATAAGGCCTAATTTTGTGCTTGAAAATATTTTTGGGGCAAACAAAAAAAAATCATTAATGACCATCATTTTTTATTGACATGGTATTTATGGAACATGAACATTTATTAAATTATGTGTTAATTATTTATTAGGAGCTGTTTAGAGGAAAATTCGGTTCAAAAACTGAGTTAAGCCCATCCGATAGCATGGTGTATGTTATATGTAGTTCTACCACATAGTAGACTAAAGTTCATTTACAACCCTTGCAAAAGCACAGTACACATGCTGTTTTGTGATGTCACACAGCTCCGTTCTCACAAATACTTTTTATCGGTGAGTATTGATTTGCAGGCTAGGTTGGCGTTCCTTAAATATCCTGCCCAAACCTATCCCAGATCAGACAATTATCTATGTATCACCCCTACCCAAGGATTATAGGGACACACTGCTAATTTGCATACACAGGGGGTGATTTAAGGTAGGTTGTAAAGTTGTGGCTTGAATGCGGACGTAAACCTGCATTGGCAAGATTGTAGCCTTACTATCTTATGATACGTACAACTCAAAGCATATAAAAGGGGATGCCTCAAGATACTCTCCGAGTGTTTTTATTGCCCAGCACAAGTGCTGTAGCCTGGGCTTGTTATTGGTGATGTGAGAGACAATGCATGCAGACTCTCCCTGGAAAAGCAACACCCAGCACCAGGTTATGTCAGGCTGACTTCTCACACTATAACGATCAGGTCCTGTGCAGTCCCTCGCTTGAACTGCTGTGCCAGTTTCAGTTCCACTAAAGGCCTCGCAGTACGCAGGGGTCACCATTTGAGATCACGCCTCTTCAATGACATGAAAATACGCTGCTATAGATGCAGGGATTTTCATGCCAATGCCCAGAAGGAATCTGGGGCTTAAAATGCCAACTCTGGGTTGCAGCAGTGCAACCTCTGCACAGTGAGCCACAGGCTCAGTCAATAACATGCTGCATCCTTTTCATTTCATCTGTGTAGACTTGCATCAGGGAATGGCCTGCTGCTGGTAATGAGTTTCCAGCACCTGAGGCTTGTTACCACAGGTTCAAGCCTATATAAACAGCTTCCTGTGAACAGCACCTGGTCATTTTGTTGAGCCTTGCCTCTGTGAACCAGCACTGAGTCCAGCACTTTCTTGGTTGCTTTACCGTGCTTTTACCCCCTAAGTGATAAAAACACACAGACACCAATTTACAAAGCCTTCTAAAAAATAAATAAACACTCACATAGCTCTAGTTTACATATTTATTAGACACCTAAATCCATAGGTAATGTTCTTTCTTCTGGAAATAGTCAAAATGGTTTAAAATATAAAAAAAATTAAATCAGAAAAGAATGATGATACTTGCTCCTTATGGATCCTCAATGTGAATTCATTAACTTATTTGACCTCTAGGGGTCAATAAGTAAACAGCCAGTCGGAGTGGTTTTTGATCCAGCCAATCAGATGCAAGCAGCTCTGATTGGCTGTTTGCCATTTCCCCTTTCATTAATTTTCATTGCAGCTCCGCAAGGTCTTAGATTCTTCCACCGCTGTGCACAACTAGGTGCATTCTCAGATTGCAGGGGCATCTGGCGAGTGGAAGTAGGCGTGCATCTTGATGTGTGCCAGGCAGACCACCTAGATAAACCAACGAAACAGGTACGATTCAATTTTCAATGGTCAAAGAATCCATAGTTTTATCAAAGTTTTCTGAAAAGCATTGGAGAATAGAAAAGTGAGTTGTCACATTGTATTTTTTTTTTTAGTCAAATGATTTACTGATGGTTGGAACCATGGCACCACAGCCATTTCTATATTGATTTCAAGAGGCATTTTCAGCAGACTCAGCAAGGTGGACCAGATGCAATTGTGATAACTGTGCCTGGCAAATGGCTGGTTTATTGGCTAAATAGCAAGTAAAGCCGCAATTTGACATTTATACTTCACTAAGTATATCCATCATGCTCTCTTCCACCCCTCTGCAGCAGAATACCATGTTAGGAGACAGGTGTGTCTCTGAGTAAGCAGGCAGAGGCTGAGTGACATCTTTGCAGATTTCCTGAGCAAAAATGCAGCGTGCGGATTGACCGATTCACACATAAGGGAGGTTCAGGGATTTCACAATAAATAAATTGCTTGCAGACTTAACTTTTTGACCTGTACGATATCCCATCATATAATGTAATCCCCAATCCATACAAGGACATCAAAATACGTTCAGGTTATAGGAGCAGCACATTCATAGTGTTGTATCAGCTCTGCTAATAGCAGCATTATAAGGCCACTACCATAGCAGTGATTGACAGAAGGCACACCTCCCAACTGTCACAGTTTCAGCGGAACAGTCACGATTTTAGGGCCCGCCGGGGGAAGTGTTTGACCCACGGGTGGGAATGTTCGGGAAAGGGTAGTATGTAATGGGCAGCCTAGCACTTTACAGCCCTCTGAGTGTGTGTGACCACTCCCCCTGTTGTGACATGGCCATGCCCCCTGCCCCTCTGCCAGGGACCTGCATGTTGGTAGGTATGAGAAGAGAAGGGCAACACGGTGGCCTAGTGGTTAGCACTTCTGCCTCACAGCACTGGGGTCATGGGTTCGATTCCCGACCATGGCCTTATCTGTGTGGAGTTTGTATGTTCTCCCCGTGTTTGCGTGGGTTTCCTCCAAGTGCTCCGGTTTCCTCCCACACTCCAAAAACATACTGGTAGGTTAATTGGCTGCTATTAAATTGCCCTTAGTCTCTGTGTGTGTATTAGGGGATTTAGACTGTAAGCTCCAATGGGGCAGGGACTGATGTGAGTGAGTTCTCTGTACAGCGATGCGGAATTAGTGGCGCTATATAAATAGATGATAATGATGATGATGAAGGGCAGGGACATGACAAAACACAGGCCAGCTCCTGAGACAAGTGGAGGAATGGCAAACAACTTTTTCTATCATAAAATGTCTTTCAAGAAATGTTTTTGTGTGAATCAGCGCCAGGATGTGCAACAGGAGGTAAAAGTCTAAAACGCCCCAAACTTCACAAAATGGAAAAATGAAACAAGGCAATTTAAAGCTGATGGCCGTAGGATTGTTCTGTATTGAACAGTTTATACCACTAAGTAATATGGGCACACATTGTGAACTTTGCATGAAATTCAAAATCAGTTAAAATAAAAAAAAATTAACTTGGAGGGGAAAAATCTAATTTTCCCTAATGTATACAGCCCCATCTGCCATTCACAGAATCCCATAAATCGTCGCTGGCATTTTATAAGTTCCTTCATCTTGGGAAGTTAAATTTACCTATCACCTAATACATTGTAACTTAAATAACATACAACTTAGGGACAGTTGGTGAGAATTGTACCCAACAATTAAAACAAAGAAAGTAACTAACTAACACAAAAACCCAGGGACATTGACAAGTACAAAGACTCCAATGGACAATGTAGAACTTTTCATGGAAATCGGGAACTGTAGGATGTAGGAATTGATATTTTGTGGGACATATTTCTGATGGTACATACAGTATGCACAGGCCGGTACATACATATATAAAATCAACATTAACTCATGAACGGGAACATTCAGTTGAGAGAGGTGGAGAACCGACATATTTGTGAGAAAGAGCTTGAACATACTTATGGTGGAGAGAGAACATATTTCGGTAATGTGATATACAAGGAAAATTAGTATATTTCTGTGGGTACATGCCAGGAGGAATGGGATATATTTCTGTAAGCATGTGCTAAGTACTGGCGATATATCTGTGACAATACATGAAGAAGTGATACATATTTCAGAGGTAACACATGGAATGCTGGACAATATTTCTGTGGTGGCGCATTAGGAAAGGGATCAGGAAAGGGACATATTTTAGTGTGAACACATTTTTGAGGGATAAATGAAGAAATTGGACTCAACTCTCTTGGACATACAAAGTGCTGAAACTTATTTCTGTAGGGGCAAATGCAGATGTCAAAGATCTATGTAGAGCCAAGATATAGATCACATTAAGAGTTGGTATGACGTTCAGAGGGACACATGAATGTCTAACACACCTGTCTGAGAGCACACATGATCAACTGGGACACATGTCTAAGGAGACACATGAGCTTGGACATGTGTCAAAGGAGACATGTGAGCTTGGACACATGAACTAAAACATGTCAAAGAAGACACATGAGCTTGGACACATGTCTAAGTGGAAACATGAGCTTGGACACATGTCTAAGGGGACACATGAACTAGGAAAATTGTCAAAGTAGACACATGAGCTTGGACACGTGTCTAAGGAGACACATGAGCTTGGACACATATCTAATGGGACACATGAGCTTAGACACATAGAATGGGACACATGAGCTAGAACACATGTCTAAGGAGACACATGAGCTTGGACACATGTCTAAGGGGACATATGAACTAGGAAAATTGTCAAAGTAGACACATGAGCTTGGACATGTGTCTAAGGAGACACATGAGCTTGGACACATGTCTAAGGGGACACATGAACTAGGAAAATTGTCAAAGTAGACACATGAGCTTGGACACGTGTCTAATGAGACACATGAGCTTGGACACATATCTAAGGGGACACATGAGCTTAGACACATATCAAATTCTAAAGGGACACATGAGTAAGGGGACACGTGAGCTTGGACACATATAGAAGGGGACACATGAGCTAGAACACATGTCTAAAGAGACACATGAGCTTGGACACATATCTAAGGGGACACGAGCTTAGACACATCAAATTCCAAAGGGACACATGAGTAAGGGGACACGTGAGCTAGAACACATGTCTAAGGAGACACATGAGCTTAGACACGTCAAAGGGGATACATGAGCTTGGACACATAGAATTAGATATGTGTCTAAGCTTAAGGGGACACATGATCTTGGACACATATCTAAGTGAACACATGAAATATAACACATGTCAAAGTGGACACATGAGCTTGGACACATATCTAATTCCAAGGGGACACATGAGATTGGACGCATATATAAGAGGACATGTGCTTGGACACATATATAAGGAGACACTTGCGCTTGAACAAATCTAATGAGATACATCTAAAGCTAATACATATTTTGGACAGCTCACATGAACACCTCTGAGTAGACAAATGAAGACATGGCTCGTATTTCTAAGGAACTTATGAACAGATACATGAAGAGCAGGGACATTTTGTCTGACTACCAGCTGGGACATACATGAATGTCTAACACACCTGTCTGAGAGCACACACGATCAACTAGGACACATGTCTAAGGAGACACATGAGCTTGGACATGTGTCCAAGGAGACACACTAAGTGGTGATACACATTCCTATGAGAGCCAGGAGGGGCAGAAACACGTCAGAGAGGACACATTAAGAGCTGGACCATGTATCACGGGCAGGTCACGTGTGGTCCTGCTCCGCGGGTGAGGGTAACGCTTAGATCGGCGGCTGCGCGAGGGGGCGTGGCTATGAATACGTCACGTTACATCACTCGAGCAACCTCGCTGGCTCTGCCCGGGAGTAAAGAGGCGGTTGGGCTGCAGGAGACCAGTGCGGCAGGTAGGGCTGTATGTCTACAACTGCTGTGTGTAACCGATGCAACATGTCATCATTTGTTAGCAATTAATAGGTGCAAATGTCACTAGAGCCCTGCAGAAATATACCTGGAAAACAAAATGCAGATAACTACTATTGAAGTGATAGTAAGTAGTTATAGAGACGCTGCAAGAGATACAGGTACAGATAGAAGCAGGGGTGGACCACTGCCCCCTGCTGTCTGAGACAGCAACTGCGATTTCTTTCCATTTAGGATTTCTGTAGTATAAGGCAGGGGGTAAGTAAGCTTTTTGCATCATGAACCCTCTTATAATGGTAAATGTTTTCTAAGTACCCCTACTGTGGATCAATTTATCCTAAGAGCCCCCCGTCCCTGTGTAAATGTAGTACATCCAAATGAGTATACACATTTACCAAATGACCCTTTGGGGCGTATTCAATTGTGAGCGTTAACGCTGAAAAATGAGTGCTCGAAAAATATTACCGTTTATACGGTAATATTGCACGCGAAAAGCGTTAATACAGTAGTTTACTTGCGGGATTTCAGCTCGCAGCTCAGGGAGCTGCGAGCTGAAATTCCGTGAGTAATTACCGTATTAACGCTAAGATTTTTCGAGCGCTCGTTTGTTAGCATTAACGCTCACAATTGAATACGCCCCAAATTTTTATGTCTTAAAATGGTTGAAAGAACACACCTTCTATTTAGTTTTGAACATGTATTATTCATGAATTATTAGGGGGGTATTCAATTGACGGCAGGATCACCGAAAATCCCGCGCTCAAAGAATATTACCGTTAATACGGTAATCCTGCGCATAAATACCGTTAATACGGTAATTTACTCACTGGATTTCAGCTCGCAGCTCCCTGAGCTGAAATCCAGCGGGTAATTACCGTATTAACGGTAATATTCTTTGAGCGTGGGATTTTCGGCGATCCCGTCGTCAATTGATTTGTAAGGTACCACAGTGCTTCACATCAACAGGCAGGGAAAACAGAGGATACATCAAACAGATATATAAGGTAGAACAAATAAATGCAGATGTGAAAGCAAAGGGTCAGGAACACACTGGTCATGGGAGCACTTACAATGTAGAGGGAAATTCACACAGCAGCAAGGGCATACCAGTGGGAGTATAGGTGGGGTAGAGTAGTCTCTAATATAGAGGTCTATTCAGAGAGCATGGAAAGATTTGAAGGTTGGAAAAGAGTCTGATCAGGCGAGGTAGAGATTTCCATAGGTAGCATCACAGGAGATGTCTGGTAGGCGGAAGTCAGAGGTGATTATTAGAGAGGAGACGAGGTGTAGGTCAGAGACAGATTGACAAGGGTGTGAGTATTTTCCATATGAAGTTTGAGATGTACGAAGAGGTGATGTTGAGGGCTTTGTAGGCAAGTTATTTTCAATTGGATTCTGGAGAACATAGGGAGCCAGCATAAGAATTTGCAGTGTGAGTGTCATGGCTAACGGCTATTGTCATAAGCTTGTAGAACGGGTGGTAGAGGTCTTCACCTATAGCAGCCACCTTTCCCGTAGAGCATGTTGCGCTTACAGGTACTCAGATGCCCCTTGGTCTTATGCTCTGCATAGTACAACCTTATGGATATAACTGTAGCACGGGCAAGGGGATGACGGCAGGAGATAAACAAAGTCATAGACAGGCCGAGGTCAAAGGGCATAAGCAGGTAGCAAGCAAGGTAAGGTCCAGGGAAAGGGTCTGGTCTGGCAGAAAGACAGGATATCCGAGTCACAGGCAGAAGTCAGGGTCACCAGTAATAAATCATGGTCCAATAAACAAGCCAAGGGTCATAGACTGAAGGGTCTATCCAGGAGTACAGGAACAAAGTACAAGAGCAGGTCAGCAGCCAGGAAACAACGCTATAACCGGCAGGGAGGCTAAGCCCTCCCTGCCTTAAATACCCAGACTGTCCAATCAGATTTAAGGAGGGCTAAATGGTTTGAATCAGCCACCTGAGGCTGGGAATACACAGTTAATTTATTCTGCACATGCGCCCGGCTACCACTAATACCGGGACGCAGAACTGTCAAAGAGTGCGTCCCAACCGTTGCCACGGTGACTGCCAGGACCTCACACCCAGAAGTGACATTGTGGCCGTTGCTATGACAGCTGGGACACAAGCAGGAGGGACGAGTTGCGGATCGCCGCGGTTTGTAAAAGTGAGGTGGTTGGTCTGGAGCGGAGAGAGAGAGATCAGTCTTGTTGTGGCATTTAAAGGATGGAAGCAGGAACAGAGAAGTGAGGGGATGCCAGATTTTAGGAGGTTGTTGTAGTGAAAGTGGGAAATTGGATGTGTTTTGGTTGTATGTAGGTTAAGAAAAGTTCAAATTCTAGCTGTATTTTGAAGGTGGAAGTGACAGGACTTGGAGAGTAACTGGATGTGAGGTTTACAGCAGAGAGCAAAGTCAAGTATGACACCAACGCATGGTGTCTGGAGACTGAGGAAATTAAGATGTTGTTGGCAGTGAGGGAGGTTTGAAGGCATATGGTGACTCTGGGAGGAGGAGAGGTGATAAGCTGTTTTGATCTGTTGAGATTTAGGTAGCGTGGCACCGTCCATGTGTAAATAGCAGAGAGAAAGTCATACAAGATAATAGGAGAGGTCAGGGGATATTCGGTGGATTTGGGTATAATCAGCTAGAGGAGGTACTGGAGGGTGAATGAGCGAATTAGCTCACCAGGAGAAGATGTGTACCGTGAGAAAAGGAGAGGGCAAAGAACAGAGGCATCTGGGAACCCAAGAGATAGTAGGAGTTGAGAGGAGGATGTGCCACAGATAAAGGCACTGAATGAGTTGTTGGAAGGGAGCTAGGAAAGAACCATGTCATTCCATAAACTGTTCTTTTCAGCCTAGTTTAACTGGTAGAAGTACCACTTGAACTTATCTGATGTACACCTAGCGGTACATATACTACAGATTGGGAAACTCTGGAGTACACAATAAAAGACAACTTAGACTTTATTTATTTACAATATTTAGACATTTTGAGGTAGCAAACACATTTTTATTAACCAAATACAGTAGGGACTGTTATCACAGTATATCATAGATAGTAAGGTGAGCTAGGCACCTTTACCTCTTTTGTCTCGTTTTATTACTATGTTTCTTCCCAATTATAATGCACTTTGCCGATACATGAAGCCATGAGTCCTGTTTTCAAGGGAACTTGTGAGGAGGTAAGAAACACATAAAACGGGACACGTTTCTGATGAATCAGACCAAGAGCTGGACATATTTCTAGTGGAGCACATCTGTAGGAACCCACCAAGGATTGATACATTATTTTTTTAGGAAGATATTTCTTAGGGGACTATGCTGGACTTAGGCAGGCCTGTATGGTGTTGGAATTTAAAGTCTATTTATCACAGTGGATGAAACCATTGGTTTGTCTAAATCAATATTGATGAGAAGTTGGCCTAGTTTAGTAGTACATCGTGACATCAGAGATGCATGAGGTAGTTTGTAATATCACTCTTTTTTATTGAATTTATGGTAAATGGTTCACTTAGTAACTTTCACCCTTGGCAACTGAGCTCCTAATAATCTAGCCATGATCAAAAATTAGGTTCCTACTCTAAATAGTAGAATCATCACTTATATATTTGGCATTCTTTCTATGTTTTACAGATGTACACCTCAAATTCTGTTGTCTAGGTGTACAAAGAGCAGCGAAAATGGGTAATACACAGTCGGAGGCAAGTTCAGCGTCAAACCCAACAAACATCTTAAATCAAAAGGTGGTGAAAGGAAGACATGATAGAAAAGAGGCTGAAACATCTGTTCCAGTCTCTGATGTATCCTCTAAAAACTTGGTAACTCCGCATGTAGACAAAGAGCAGAGGTGGGGGAGGTTCTTGACAGAAGACGTAAGAGTGATAAGCAAGAGAGATCCTTATTTGAAAGTGACAAATAGGAGAAATTGTCAGACTAGCTCAGAAACACAGTTAAAATTGGAGCCACCCAAAACATCACCTTTAAAATGGCCAATACATAATGTCAAATGCCAATCAAACCATGTATCTACTTTGGAAAAAGAGCAAGGAGAAAAAAAGTTTACAAAGTCAGAAGTTCCACCGACAGAAACGGAGGACAAACATGAAGATAAGATTGATGTAAAAAAGAAGGGAACAGGTATTGTGACATTAAAGACGACAGCTGCCATGCTGCCGCCAACATCAGGACTTCCATCTCTAATGCCTTCACAGAACAGTCAGCTGTGCGCCAAGGCAACAGCTCATAGAACAGTTTCTGTGAACGAACATTTCTCAGAGCTACCGGAAAAGTCTTTAGATGTCAAGCTCCTCAATTCTAACAAACCTTGTGAAGTCCAAAAAACACAGCAGTTGGACTCAGTTGTGAACCAGCCGTTAAAGCCTACAGACACGGGTGCAGCCAGTCCAGGGTGTTTACTAAGAAATCACAGGCTTAACACCAAGGACATGTTCGATAATGTATGCGCGAAAGCTCAGCCTCCAGAGACTGGACCCCCTCTATCAGGTGGTAACCAGAAAGTCGTCAACAAGGATAAAACTCAGGCTGTTACTGTGAAACCATCACTTGCTGCACAATTGGGGCTTCCCAAAGCACATGCCAACACTGCACCCTCTGTGAACATTCAGGAAGTAAATGCTGAAAACATTAAACAAGACACAGCCGAGGCGCCAAATATGGTTTCCCTGAAGATACCTCAGAGGAAACTCCCGCCTTTAAGAAAATGTCAACCATCTTGCAAGCCCAAAACAAAAACGCCAGAAGCAAAACATTCAGCGCCATTAACAAGTTTCTCGTATGCAGACGCCCTCAAGCAAAGTTTGCCGGTAAAGCCTCCCCAGAAGCTTTCAGATGATTGGCCTGTGAGCATGCAACAACGGCCTTCAACAGTTGGCAAAGATTTTGCAACCGCACATAAATCTCTTGGTAAAGGTGAGAAAAGTGTGTCAATAAAGCCATTCAACGGACGGACAACCAAGGAGGAGAAGCAGGGAGGGGTTTGGAAAACAGAGAACATAAAGGGAGTGCAATTCAGGGGTAGGGTTCAAGAAATTGGTCACAGAAACACAGAGGAGGTCCAGGAGAAGATGACCGCAACAAACCTGAAAAGGACTGAAGGCAGAAAGCAAGCAGCAATGGATTCCGACAAACCCGTGCATCCACCATGTTATACCTTCACGGATGAAAAGCCCAAATTTGACTGGATTTCTCCCAATAAAATACCAAATGATCATTTTCAGTTCAGTGGCTCTTGGAATAGGGAGGAGAAAACACGGCCAGGGCGCAGAAAGGAACAAGAACATAAAGTATATGACATGTTCATTTCTTGGGCAGGAGGTACCATTCCTGAGAACCTCCCAAATCCTTCAGCTAAGGCACAAAAACAAAGAAATTCCTGCTTTTTTGGAGCTGGAAAGCAAGGATTGTCCTCTGAAACTTACCCTGTTCCAAAACAAGGCAAGTCTAAACAAAAATTCACAGACAGTGCCCAAACTTATACTTTCACGAACCATGAAGGGATTGTGAAGAATAAAACAGGGTCGACTTTCTTGCTACCGACTCTGGAATCTGCGTCATCAAAGGGGCATTCAAGTCAACAGCCCATGACAGATATTCCTGTATATCAGGTGCACCCTAGCAGGAACACCCAAACAAAAACACCACAGAAGCAGCCTAAAGGCAAGCCTGCCCCATGCAAAAACATTTTCCCATCACAAATTGAGGCAAAAGACCAGACCTCTTTCATACACCAGATCACGGTCTTTAATTTGAGAAAATCAAGCCCTCCTGTTCCTCATATCCAGCAGCTGCAAACAGGAGAAAATACAAATTCTAATAACTCAGAACAAGCTCTCCCGGCATCGGATAAATCACCTTCCCAGGAGCCCACCATCAGTCCAGAAACTCAGAATGACAGCGTAAGTCAGGATAAAGATAATCTGGATGGAGCTCCAGAAGATCAGCCTTCCAAAAAGTGGAAAGATTTCTATGTAGACAAACTTTGTACTATGAAATGTATCTGCAAACATTGTCCGGCAAAGCTTCCCCCTAATGTAATAAGCTGGTAAGTATTTTGTATCGGTAAGTGATTTTCTCCAAATTTCAGAAACAAAATGTATTGCAAAACATTTTAAATACAAGTTAGGCTACAGCTACACAGATAGTTTAGCCACCAGGCTACTGTGTGTTTGAACATGCAGACAATTATTGTCTACAGCTTGACTTTGACACCAGCATTAATTGAGTTGAGATAGATACCGGCTCCCCCATGGCTTAGAAAATATGCTGATATATCTGCCTTGACTTTAGGGAGGGATTCACAAAAATCTTCTGTTTTTACTCCATGTCGACGGCTGCAGCACACCCCTGCCTTGTTACCATGAGGCGTTTTACAGTACACAACTTACTACTCACCACGGTAACAAAGCGAGGGACGGTCTGATGCCCGAATAGCTCCTCCCTTGCTTAACACCGAGTGTAGGGGGGGGGCTGCTGAAAACTGCAGGCAGCACATGGCACACTTTGGTGCTCATGCCGAGTTTGCTTGATACGTAGGCTGTACCAAATATGCAAAATTGGGCGAATTGCAAGATGCACGAAGCTCTGCACCAGAAGCATTGGATCCACATTTACATAAGGCTTATATCAGATATACTTACACCCAATTTTAAAACTTTTGTTTATATAATATAAATTCAGGATTAGGTTGGAATAAAAAAAAAACTAAATAAAAACTCTCAAATACAGCAAGTATAACTGTCCTTGTGTACGTATAAAAGAAATAAAACAAAATCTTGCTAAAGTGCACTAAAAAAATAATATATGCCCGATCAATGCAGAAAGCACCTGTCAGCATCAGGGGTGAATTGGCAACAGCCGCGTTGTCGCCCTCATCAGTGTGTATTTGCATCAGCCCTCAGGCACCTGCAATTGATACAGCTACTGACAGGTGGGTATATGGGTTTCAGCGCAGGTCATCATCATTTATTTATATAACGCCACTAATTCCGCAGCGCTGTACAGAGAACTCACATCAGTTCCTGCCCCATTGGAGCTTACAGTCTAAATTCCCTAACATACATACACACAGACAGAGAGAGACTTAGGGCAATTTAATAGCAGCCAACTAACTTACCAGTATGTTTTTGGAGTGTGGGAGGAAACCCACACAAACACGGGGAGAACATACAAACTCCACACAGATAAGGCCATGGTCGGGAATTGAACTCATGACCCCAGTGCTGTGAGGCAGAAGTGCTAACCACTTTGCCCACATCTGTTCCCAATTATACGAATTCAGCCTGGCTGTACTTGGCCTACATTAGACCGCCCCTTCCCACCATGGTCCCACCTCTCCAATCACATACAGGCGCAAGTGTTAAATGGAAGCAAATCTACGTATACACACACACACCCCTGTATTGTCTGTAACTGCAGCACAAATTTGCAGATATTGCGATACATCCAACTTCGCACGAGCAGCTTTATGTTTTGGGATTATGACTCCACAATCCCAACCAATGCAATCCTAACAGGCGTCAGCAACACTTAAATAAAGGGCGAGTACTAGGTGGTAGGGGATTTGGGAAGTACTGGTTGTTTAGGAAAACATGAGTGGGTAATTTATTGCATGGGGTAGTGGGTGTGAATTACCAAGTAGGAGGGTGGGTGGTGAACTACAAGTGTGTGATGTACTGATGTTCCACTCTTTGTATGTACACATTAATCACAGGATAGACACATCCAGTTACAGGAGATGGTAGTGTATATTTCATATATAGGAAATCATTTCCAAAGAGATCACTGCCATTGACATTACAAATAAAACATTTTATTACTTTGTTCAATACAATGATCGCTCCAGTGTTACATTTCCATTTCATCAGTCACAGTCACCTTAACAAGCAAAGTGCAACTTTGTTTTCAAATGAAGAAATGTAAAAGTATAATTGAAGAGTTTGAAGTTAAATTATAGATATATTCTGGTGCTCAAAGTCAAACATGTTTATGGGGGGTATTCAATAGACGGCGTGATGGCCGAAAATCGAGTACTCAAAAAATATTACCGTTAATACGGTAATTACTCGCCGAATTTCAGCTCGAAATCCAGCAAGTAAATTACCGTATTAACGGTTTTTACGCAGATTACCATATTAACAGTAATATTTTTCGAGCGCTCGATTTTCGGCAATCACGCCGTCAATTGAATACCCCCCATAGAACGTTAAAGAACCCAGGGATGGCAGCATCTTGTGTGCTAAACAAATGTTCCTGAGACCGCAGCCATCAATTCACCAAGAACATCACTGCTTCGCACTGCCGCGATTTCACCGATTTCTAGCAAAGTGATAGGATGCGTTCACCTATATGCACCATACAAAATCCCCTATGTGGTGGTGATATCACTGGTTCCCAATACTCCTGAACATTGGTCTGACTCACAAGATGGCTGCTTCCCACTTTGTATAGGCTATATTATAAATCACATCAACCAAGTCCTTAATACTCACATCTGCCGGGTGTCTGTGAAAGGTGCATTTTAAACGGTTAGAATACTTAAGGACTTCCCTGGCTCCTTCATTCCTCTGCCATTCATGTAAAGGAGGGTCAGATGTCGGCAGTTTAAACTGAAAATATGGCCCTAATACTGTGGTCTTAGGAGCAAAGCACAAAAAAGGATTAAGTGTCTAGTTAGCACTGTACCTTTTTAGCATCAACCTTTTTTGTTCATTTTCCTAACTGAATCAGGCCTTAATTTTGCACCTTGACAAAACCATGTTGCATTGGAGGGGAGGTATATTTAAAATCTGGGGACAGATTTATTGTTGGGATAGATAGTGGCCTAGATCAACTTAAATTTCAGTGTAAAAAATAAAGCATTTGTGTGAGATATATGCAAAAGTAGCCAGTATTTTCTTTGCGTAAATAAAAAAATAAAAATAAAATAAATATGCACCACTTGCATTGTAGTATGGTTTGCCCAGGAGCAAATTTACTCCTTTTTTTGCTTTGCTCCTAACTCAACATCAGGCCCTTAACGTTTTAAAAAAAGAGATATTATACCAGAACATTACTTGCAAGTATGGTAGCAGGTTTTAGAGTATGACCATGGGCTCACTTTTCATTTGGTGCCTATGACTGATAATATTCAAAGCTGAAGTAGGTTATTCAGAATATTTTCATTAGAAAATATATTTTCATGGGTCATTATACAAAATGTACATTTATAAAAGAATTAAACCAAACACAAAAATGTGGCATTTCCACTTAACTCTAGCATAGATAGTTGTTTTTAATTTGTCTTTCTGGCTAAACCATAGTTGCCTACTCTCCCGGAATGTTCGGGAGACTCCCGAAGTTTTGCGAGTTCTCCCGGACTCCCGAGAGAGCAGGCAAAAATCCCGGATCCAGCTGTCGCCGTTGTTGAAGGGGGGCGGAACTAAATGCAGCATCGTGGCCCCGTCCCCTGCTGCGATTGGCTAAGCTTGACAGGGGTGGAGCCTAATGGTGTGCTACGCCCCCATAAGTAAATGTAAATGGGTGACAGTGGCCTAATGGTTAGCACCTCTGCCTCACAGCACTGAGGTCATGAGTTCAATTCCTGACCATTGCCTTATCTGTGTGGAGTTTGTATGCTCTCCCTGTGTTTGCGTGGGTTTCCTCCGGGTGCTCCGGTTTCCTCCCACACTCCAAAAACATACTGGTAGGTTAATTGGCTGCTATCAAAATTGACACTAGTCTCTCCCTGTCTGTCTGTGTGTGAATGTGTGTCTATATTAGGGAATTTAGGTTGTAAGCTCCAATGGGGCAGGGACTGATGTGAATGGGTTCTCTGTACAGCGCTGCGGAATTCGTGGCGCTATATAAATAAATGATGATGACGACGACTGTGGCAACATGGTTAGCATTGCTACAGCAATGGAGAATGTGTTCCCATGCCAACCATAGTACTATATGCAAGGAGTAGTTAGGATATTGTATGGGAAGGGCTTGCAGTATGTGCACTCACTCTACTGGCTTCACACACAGGTTGTCCGTGTCGGAGAACAGGCTGGCAGAGCCCATGTGGATCACTACGCTAAAACTAGCGTCCTCTCTGGTCACAGGAAGCAAACTCCTGCTTGATCACCCTGCTCTCACTGTCCCTGAAGACGGCACCGACGATCAGAACGAGCAGCAACAGTGATTGTCAGAATAAAGATTACATTTTGCAAAGGATCTGGTAAGATTTCTGATTTTGTTTTTTTATGGTACATGGGCCAAACGTAGGCAGAACATAAAGGAGAGTCCTGGGATTATACAGTATAAAGAAAACGTGTTTAAAAAGGTTATTTCAATTGATTGGAAACACATTCAGAACGACATAGCAGGCTGTGGATGAACAGAGTTCATTTCTGCTTTGTAAAAGTCCCAATAATAGTCATGTAACCTTCCATTCACACAGCTAATAAGTAATCTACATCTCCTGCCCTGGGCAGGTCGGTCCCATAGTACACAAGCTGTAATCTTCATGTCATACCTGCAAGACGAACGTTGTATTTAAGTTACAGACTTCAATAACAGATCAGGTCTTCACAAAAGATCAGTTTTTATTTTCATTTTAACATGTTTTAAATACAAGGTTTAAACTCTTAGTCTTTCTTTAGGTCCAGTTAAATACAGACCTACGGTGACAAGGCCGTACACTCTGTTTGTGCTGCCCTAAGCCATCGCAAATGGACACTCCCCAGTCTGGTAAATTGAACACCCCACAAGGCTCTGGTATAGTTTTGGACCTAACAAATGAGTGGCTGGGTCTGACCACTAGTAGAAACAGAAACAAGTGGTAATACAAAAATCTGTTGTAAGGTGCCCGAAAAGTGCTGCTCTACGCCCATACGGTAAGTTCAGCCCAGAATAGGTGGTCACTGGTCGCCCATACATCAGGACTGAAGAACTAAAACACCACACTGGAGAATGTAATGCCCAATGAGCATCTCAGCCCTTGTCCACATGAAATAAATGACTAAGTGTATTGCCACACAATCACTTTATGCTCCTGGGGTGAAGATATAAATAGATGGCATTTAATCCCTTCATTGACCAACCCATAATAATCTGTTACACAAGCACTAAAACACAAGTAATAGTAGATTTGCAGTATATTAGTGCTCTTATGACCAGAACAAAAAAGTTAAACAGAGTGTGGGCTGGTGAATGGAAGGATTGAAGCAATGTACCTATAAATTAAGTGCACAAAGTGCTTGCTTGACACTACCCTAAGCTGAACTGAAGAGAGCAGTGTTTTGCCAGTAAAAAAAGGAGTTATTGCAACAGAATTAGCATGTGGTGCATTTACTAATGTGATGCAACAGAATGGTATCTCCTTAAAATCACTGAATAATCCCTCTGTGCAGAAAAAAAATAAAATAAAAAATCTTGTATCATGGAGAAAGGAGGGGGAAGGGTGCAATTGTAAGTTCTCCATCAAACTGGCCTGGGGAGAGGGCACCGTTTCATTAATGTATAATGTTACAAAAGTTCCCTTGGCCCCCTATCTATTGTCTATAAAAATAAGAGTAAGAACGGCGAGTGAACAGACAGACCAGAAAAGAGAACACAAGTGGGAAGTTGGCTGGAGGGACTTCCCATTGTTTATACGATCATCTCCAGCTGGCGGGCATATTCAATCACTTGTTTGGCTAGTTCTGTGGAAGGGATTGTGGCCTCCTCCGGATTCTGTTGTTGGCTGCTGAAGCTATAGTAGCTATTTGGGCCCAATACCCAACCGCGCTGTAGAGACAACAGAAAGACTTTTAAGCACAGGCAAACTTTTCACATCTCTCATGCCAAGCCTGCACCCCAGATCAGTCCAGTTAACTAGTACCCATCACATACACACAGCGGAGACGGAAAACCAGTCATGGAAACGCAGGCTATCCACACGTCATGTCAATAAATCTATTGCTAGGCAACACAGAGAAGCATTCGGAGCCTAGAAGTGATCCTTGTGCGCTACCGAACAGCAAGTTATCAACCTATTGGTTTGATTCGCCCATCACACTGGAATACAACCATTCCAGTGAAAATACTCCTGAATATCAGTTTAAATTTACCAGGCCACCGATGTAATAGACATACGCACCTTCTTTGCATAATCTGTCATTTTTTTCGGAGTATTAAAGAATAATATCCTCGTGGCCTCGTTGAATAGGATCTTTTCATAGGCCTTCTCAATGCACCCCGCAATCTCATCTCTGCAACGGAAAGACAGTTGTGTTACTTGGCACCACTGGTCTGTGGCTGGTGTATGTGGGCTGGTGCAGATGCTTAAAGTTTTATAGCTCATGAATATATGCTATTACTGGGTGCAGGATATCTGCAAGGAACATGTAAATCTTTTATCATGTAACCCAGTGTGATCATACATACTAGCCCTACACACACCTTCATCTAATTAACAGAATACAGCTATCTTGGGGAGAAGAGACTTTATTACTGTACCTCCCCCCCTTCCAATTTATGGCAAACTTAAATGCTGCATTTTGAAAAAAAAGGAAGTAAAATCTCCCTACCCCCCTGTGTCTATTAACAAAAAACACACCAGTAACAATGTTAAGACATTTATAAATATCCAACTGACATGGATGCCTCATGCTTTCCATTACACACCTGATAGAGACTGATCACTACATGGATATCACAAAAACTGATACACATTGATCACTATACATAGGTCACAGTTACATTGATTTCACAACTGATCATATCCAGGTTGTGGAGGTCTGTGTTGTGGTCTCCATAAGTTTGTCTTTGATCTGATGCACTCTCACTCAAGCACTACGGCAGTTATTTTTCACATGCAAAAACTAATTCTGTGTCAGCCATTTTCCCGGAGACCAACTTTGTCTGATAATTATCACTCCTACACAAAATGGCAGCTACACAGAGGACAACACTGAACCTAAAGCTACCCCCACTGAAATCTAATACGGTAGATCGTAAAGTAGATGGAGTTTTTCAGTGATTGATACCCGTGGGCTTCTGAAACCGCAGGCAGCATTTTATTTGTTTTGGGTGGGTGGGACAGTGACACATGTAATACCAAAGTAATAAAGATATAGAAAATATATATATATATATATATATATATATATATATATATATATATATATATATATATGTGAGAGTAGGTGCTTTTGAAATTAAGGGACCAATAACATTGGGTTAAGAGCTCACATGTCTTGCCCAAAACGTGGACCAGTTCCTCATTTGTATTGTGCTAGATATGTACAGTGGCTGGGGTAACCATACAGTGCATCTATTTTCTGGCTTGCACATGTGTATCCTATTTATCCATCCCACAAATAATTATTTAGGTGTAATGTTACAAAGAAAACTTTATTAAAATTGTAGCCTTCTTGTCTGAAGTCGGTTGTTTATATCAAAGAATCACAGTAAAATAATTAAGCGGGAGCACTGGATTAGCCATTCAGATAATAAATCCATACATTGTTTACACACTACTCTATCACCTACCAGTCTCTTTACTCTTCTCATAGACAAAGAAGCTCATTACCTGGTTAATACTAACGTATATGACTGATTAAGGGGTTTTATAGTGTGAGTTTGTGTCAGTGTCACCAAGCACCCAGTCCCTCCTTAGCCCAGCACATGACAATGATCACTACTGAAGCTCACTCCAGCTTCACCAACTACGGCTCCTTAACTTGTTGCTCTCAGATAATGAAGCTGGGGAAGTCACGGGTATAATGGCCGCTGTCTACAAAACATGCAGTAACCAAAACAAATGTTGTATTCAGCGAGTTAGTTCTACAACTCGTACAGGACAGGCAGGTGATCCATGGATCAGACTCAAGTTAACGACTAGCTGTGCGACTGACCTTATTGTGTCCAGCAGGATGTCGATGAAGAATGTGTAACTCTCCGCAGGAATATTCCCTTTGGCCAGAAACACTTTGTTGTAACTTCCCTCCATCAAGTACTAAAGGACAGAGAAAGAGGGTATGAGTGCGATGCTGGTGGAGGACTGCTCATGCCCAGGGACCGGAGGATAGATACCTGCTCTAGGGAAACTGGGTGTTTTATGTATACATTTGCCTGGATCTCCTTGGCAGGTAACCGTTCCAGCTCCGTGTGGAATTCAGCCACTCTGTTCTGTGACAAGAGGAAGAGGAGATTGAGTCCAAGCAGCTGGTGTTTGTACGCAGATTCTGGGAGCTCTTCCCTGCAATAACAGAAACAGCACGGTCACTATTTAAATCATGGTCACCCTCCAGTTCTATTCATTATATTGGCTCTGCGAAGAGTCCCTCATGGTCCCATTGTGACTAACATGCTGACTTCAGTCCATCTGCAGTCTGATAGGGTCTTCCATATAGCAACTAATGAACAGCATACCTTGTACACATTACTGGGCTCTGCCACAGTAGTTTCAAGAAAAAAATATTAAACAGCTGGACTACTGCATCCAAGACCACTCAATTCCTGTGTATTTAGTTTGTTATTGTAAGCATTATATTGTATCAAGTGCCAGAGTAAGAACTTCCTTTTGGATACATGTGTGATTCTTCTATCACGTCACATAAACAGATCACAGACTGACTGTATTAATCAGAGCACCTTTAAACAGCTTCATTTGCTAAACCATAACCAATCTTTTTATAAACTCCTCCTTACACTACATTAGTACTTTGGTGGAGATCCCTCAACATTTGTCCAACTTGCCAGGATCTCGACACATTAATGAGCAGAGCTGGTGCTGACCGCCCTCTAAGGATGGCCAAGCAATGGAAGACTCAACACAGGTAGAGATGATAGCCACGTGCTGACTGGATGGCCACCATCGTCTTCCATCATGATATCACCTGTTACGCTAACCGTGCAACGACTCTGCCATTAGATCCTTAGGGCACATCTTATTCTATTAAAGCAGCTCCACTTAGCCTCTGTATTCTATGTACCACCGTCTTCTTTGCAATGTATCACTAAATATTTACATTATTATTTGCAATGGTCATATTATAATTGCCACATTATGCGACCGTGCAGCCTCCAACTAACATCTTTTCTTTAGTTCCCTAGTTTCATTAAGTTCAGAGAATTTCTAAACAATAACATCTAATAATAAATTAAATTGTTTACAAAAAAGAAAACGAGTCACCGAAAAACAACTCACCGAATAGACATGAAAACGGCAGAGTAAATGGGTAAAGATGCTGCCTAGGTCTAGGATGCTGATGGTGAATGATGTAATCAAGTCTTAGTCCTTACACCCATTTGCGTTGCACAATACAAGTGGAACCGAATATCAGATAAGCCCATGTCACACATACAGTGAACCACAGATTTAGTGGCATCCGGGATGTCATCGAAGCTTCACCAATGCAGTCACTTGCGGCATATCAGAAGTGTTCTGAAAACCGCAACACTACCAAACTCTAGTAACATTATTAGTGGGTATTGGGTCATAAGAATAGTTCCCAATCTCAGACCCAATTACATTTATGGTACCAGCATTCAAATAATAGATATAGGGGGGGGGGGGGGGAGGGGGAGCCCACAAAATTGATGCCAGTGGATATGATGCCTTAATAAAACAAACAGTTCATTTATACAATTAAGTGAATTTTTGTTTCACTCAAGATCTTTCTTAGAGTTTTATTTTAGATTAAACAATGTTTTGTAATAAGGCATTATATAAAAGGTATTGGCATTACATAACCTATCCAGCATCCTAGCCCATTTACTCTCATATACTGAGGATTTTCCTGTTTTGCTTAACCTTTCCTTCTAGTATAATTATTTGAAATAAAATATGAGTTCGTAGGATTATCCGAATGTTCTTTTGTGGTTTGCTTTGCATATTACGCCGGCATCTTTGTTTAGTCTTCTATGAATCTGTGCAGTGCAGTTACTTTGGGAAGTAGAACATCCCTGCTATGGGGAGCAGTGACTACCGTATGAGGCATGCTATGGATTTGATTAGAAGACCATATAGTTGAATGTATGCTAGAGAGGAGCGAAGTTGCAGTGAACTTTAGCACAAAGGAACAGTCCATTTTGCAGGGGTGCAAAGTCCTGGGGATGCAATTATCCTGTTTCACTTACACTATGCCATCGCACAATCTGTTTTTATATCCGATTCTGCATTGACTTTATAGTCCACAAAGAGTAGAGATGATGACTCCCAGTTCATTCTGCTATGTGACGTAGGACTGGGAACATTTAAGGCCAAATTTTGCTGTCGATAATTTTGCAACCGAATGCGGAGAATATTTTCCCCAACAGTTTAGAAAACTTTACTCATTTCTAATATATACAACTAAAAATAGGTGCGAAAAAAACCTTTACTGTACAAATATATGGTCAGTAAGCGTTAATGTAAAGATCCCAGATTGAGGGGGTACAGCTTAATGAAAGCTATGTAGTAAAAACTCACATTTGCACAATACAGAAGACCAAGTGTAAACAGTTATAATAACAGCCCTGCATATATACATATATTTGCTCTTACTGCAAAACCAAGTGTAATCTTACTTATAGTCAAAATAATAACACTTCAGTTGTGCCATATATCTTTCAAAGGATGGGATGTCCTTCTTCAGAATACTCCACTGAGCCCCAATTTCCAGGATGTCCCCTGAAAACAAAATAAAGAATTATTCTTAATAAAACAATACATTATAAAACGGACAGAACATAAGCTCTGAACAGCAATGAGCACAGCATGGGAAGTTACAACACAAGATTACTATGGATGCCCGACTGTACCAGGTATCAGACAAGCTCTTTAATGCTTAGTGATTTTCTCCTGGGAATTTAGGTTTACAATTTATAGAACAAGTCCTACTTACTGGCCAAGATAAGCTGCTGCTTGGTCAATTTGACATCAGTAGTTGGTAAAAAGTTCTGCTCCAAGAGAGCCAGCTGTAACAGAAGAAAAGAAAATGATTTAGAGACACTGGCAACTTTTAGTTAAAGATGCCCATACTTAGGCAAATACAGCTGCTCAAAGAGCATAGGGCAGCACGGTGGCTCAGTGGTTAGCACTTCTGCCTCACAGCACTGGGGTCATGAGTTCAATTCCCGACCATGACCTTATCTGTGTAGAGTTTGTATGTTCTCCCTGTGTTTGCGTGGGTTTCCTCCGGGTGCTCCGGTTTCCTCCCACACGCCAAAAACATACTAGTAGGTTAGTTGGCTGCTATCAAAATTGACCCTAGTCTCTCTCTCTCTCTGTGTGTATGTTAGGGAATTTAGACTGTAAGCTCGAATGGGGCAGGGACTGATGTGAATGAGTTCTCTGTACAGCGCTGCGGAATCAGTGGCGCTATATAAATAAATGGTGATGATGATAGGGCAGCCAAGTATACATTTAGTTATAAACATATATACAACTAATGCGGAAGGACAATTTTCTGCAACATGAATGCTGATCGGGATTGGCATCAGTTTTGTGCCCACATGCTGCCATATAAGGCCAATTAGAACTATAGAAAAGGTCTTACTGCCCATCAAACTTGCAGGGTGTATGGGCACCTTAACGAGTCAACAGACTCAAGATACCAAACAGGCATGAAACAGCTGAACAGACATGGTAGTAACTGGAGCTTACACTATGAGGGGAATTCAATTCTCCGACACAAGCGGACGAATATCACCGTAACATCCGGCTGCACTTGATTCCCAGTACTACGGTACCCGAATATCACAGATTTTTACTGCGCACCCAAAGTATTACCAAGTTTAACAATGTCAGAAGATGTCTAAATCATAAATATATATAATCCTGGCAGGCCTAAAAAGCAAAATATGCTAAGGAGTAGGGGCCTGATTCATTAAGGTTCTTAAATGAAGAGGATTCTCATTTCAGTCTCCTGGACAAAACCATGTTACAATGGAAGGGGTGCAAATAAGTGTTCTGTTTTACACATAAGTTAACTACTGACTGTTTTTTCATGTAACACACAAATATCAACTTTAAATTTCAGTGTACAAATAAGCTATCAAATATTTGTGTGTTACATGAAAAAAAAGTCAGTAGTTAACTTATGTGTAAAACAGAACACTTATTTGCACCCCTTCCATTGTAACATGGTTTTGTCCAGGAGACTGAAATGAGAATCCTCTTCATTTGAGATCCTTAATGAATCAGGCCCTAGAAGAGGGTGTAGGAGATCAATTACTGGTGTAACGAGAATAACCTGAAAAATGGATGTAACTTGTGGCATAGCCAGACTGTTAAATTGGTCACCATAGAAAAATAACTGGAATATGATTCTAGCGTGATATACTATTAATACGATTTATTTTTATGTTCAATCTCTATAAATATGGTGGACACAAAACAGTGAATGACAGCAAACTAAATAGAATGTATGCACATAAATTTGTAATCTTTGAACTGTCATCATGAGTCATGTATTTGCAATACAATATTTTGTAGGCAAAAACAACATCCTAAAAGAGTAGCCTATAAATTCGCTAGCAACCAGGTGGCACAGTCAAATCATAATAGGAAAACCATTGTCTGAAGTTCAGACATAATTTAGGTGCTAAAACAAAGGCTGAAAGAGTATGTCTGTATGTATACAATATATCTATCTATCTCTCAATCATAACATGACACAAACCAGCCTTTAAGAGAGAACAAAATAGCAGTGCTGAGGAAGAGAATATGACAGCAGAGCATGTGTACATTAGGTGTTATACAGAACACACAATTGCAAGGTACCAAAGGGGGTCACACATAAATGCCCCCCTCCGAGTGTTGCTCACCATGGCTAGACTGCCAGCTCAAAGGGGCCTATTTATCAATAATTTTTTTCCTGAAAATTTCCCGAAAATGGCCGTTTTTGGGGAATAGCTGCAAATCTAAGTACCCTGCAAATTTATTGGTGCATCGCTGCTTTGCATTTTTTTTCGAAATACATAGCAGTCTCCATAGAGGTCTATGGGGACTGCTATGTAACGCAATTTAGCAACTTTCGAAAATACTTTTACACATACTGTAATGTACGCAAGGCTCAGGCTGGCGTACATTACCGTTTCTGATTGTTTTCAGCACTGTTAAGCTCTGCTCCAAAGAGCAGAACTTTACAGCCCTGTCACATGACCCAGGTCCTTAGGGTCAGTGCGGTTTGGATGCCTGAGTTATCAATTGGCGCATGCGCACAGGATTTGAAAGTAGGAACGAAGATGCCCCCCCAGATCACATTACGAAGATGGAGTGGTAAGTAAGTTTTTTTTTCCACAGGAACAGCAGTTTATCGGAACTGCTGTCCCTGTGTATGTGTTATCAGAAATATGAGAAATAGTTCAATTCTTATCAATGTGATAAGGATTAAAAACTATTTTTCATGTTTTGCGGTCCTTGTTAAATATGCCCCAAAGAATCGAACTGCTCCAACCCTGTATCTCTAACCTCATCTGAAGTACCTACAGAATTTCCCTGTGCATGTCAATTACTGCATATGCACACAACAAATAAAAATATCTAATAAGCATGGCCGATTGAGGGCAACTGAAGAGAAGTTTAAGAACTTATGTATTTAGCTGCTCGGTCCTAACCAAAAGTCTGTCTGTTCTATCACTTCCTTCTAGCGAGAGGTCCATGACGATCTGCACCTTAAAATAAGTAAACAATCCCCACCTCTTTCCAAAGTCATAGCACAAACATTCAACATAGTTATACAATGAAAACCATTGGTTTCAAGTATTCTTCTTCAGCCTCCTGCCCCCTGATGAAGTAATTCAATTGTGGTAAACAATTGATAAAATGTACATAGTCTACATAGGTGGGATGAAAGTCTCATAGCATCTTAAGAGGACTTCAGACACATAGAAATTACATCTGGGGGCTATATTTACTAAACTGTGGGTGTGAAAAAGTGGAGATGTTTCCTATAGTAACCAATCATATTCTAGTTATCATTTATTTAGTACATGCTACAAATGACAGCTAGAATCTGATTTGCTGCTATAGGCAACATCTCCACTTTTTCAAACCCGCAGTTTAGCATATATATCCCCTGGTCTAAAACACGCAAGGTGACAGATGGCTCAAACAAGCCCCGTCCCCTTCTGTTCCCCCGAACCCTGGCAGCCCGCTAGCCCTCCTGTCCCCGCCGCCCAGCCCTGGCAGCCCCCTAACCCTCCTCTCCCCCTCATGTCCCCAAGCATAAGTAGCCCCCTGATCCAGAGGCAGCCCACCCCTGATCCAGAGGCAGCCCCCCCCATCATGATCCAGAGGCAGCCCACCCCCCTGATCCAGAGGCAGCCCCCCATGATCCAGAGGCAGCCCCCCCCCCATGATCCAGAGGCAGCCCCCCCCCATGATCCAGAGGCAGCCCCCCCCCCATGATCCAGAGGCAGCCCCCCTCCCCATGCTCCAGAGGCAGCCCCCCTCCCCATGCTCCAGAGGCAGCCCCCCCCTGATCCAGAGGCAGCCCACCCCTGATCCAGAGGCAGCCCCCCTCCCCATGCTCCAGAGGCAGCCTCCCCCCTGATCCAGAGGAAGCCACCCCTGATCCAGGGGTTGCTTAACTCTACACTCCGGTATCCCTGGCTCCCGTCTCCGCAGCTTACCTTCAACTTGCCCAGCACATCCCCGCACTTGCTCAGGTTGGGGCTCTTCTTGTTCCACTCGGCTTTCAGCAGCTCATACATGGCGGCCACTTGTCTAAGCCCAGCAACGTCCGCCCCGTTCACCGCCATCTCCACAATGAATCGGCAACTGCAAGACAACACATGCCGCAAATTACGTCACCGCGTAGAGCTCGTACGTCGGCACGCAACGTCCTGGGTGCTCGATGTTGCCATCTTGGAAAAGGTCAGCTGAGGAAATGGACTGTTCTTTACCCTGAACTTAAGAACATAACAGCGAATGAGGGCTGGGCAAAGCAAGCGGTGTATTTTATAGCGACCCTATCGTTAATATTTCTTCAAAACGTTGTGCTTGCTCGCCTTGCCCTCAGTAAACATGGCGGACGCTACACACTAATACACATCCGTATTTATGACTGACATAGTGTCACTGCCCCGGTGACCTATAGCTGCGATATGTAGATTCATCGTTACTGCTTAACTCTATGGCTCAGCTCACGAGTGAGGTGATAGTAACCCAGGACTGCCAGGTAGAGATCTAGAAGGAGCTCTGTCATGGCTGTGAGAAGCTATATGTACACTGTAGGCCTCAGGTAGAGGTGGAAGTAAGTCCTCTTTTTGGGCATAAAATACACCTAGCCTGTTCAGTATGTGGCTTAATTTCCTAGGAGAATCTGGCCTCACAGCAATTTGTATTGGTTAGTAGTGCCCATACTATGACAAAGTAAGGGGTGGGCCAGGGGCAGAAACAAAGTACTGGGGCCAAGAAGTTGTTGTACCGGAGCCCGAAATTTCACTTGGCAGCCCTGACTGTATTCAATCTTGGCATTCTTTCCTTTCTGCTGCATTACTAGCCTCTGCGTTTTGTAACCTCCTCTGGGAACTCACAAATACTCCATTTCATCATCATCATCAACAATGAGGTTCACTTAAAAGAGGGGTATAGCTTAGACTCGAACTGGCAACTTAAGTCCGAATGTTCCTTAGGACCCTTGCACCATTGTTCATTATTATTATCTTTTATTTATAAAGCACCACAAAGGGTCCGCAGCGCTGTACATGAACATTACATTCCGTGTACTGCACTCGGTAAATGACCTTCCACCCCTTATAGATACCTTCTGTCTGTGTTCCCAGTGAACATTTGCTGGATATGACAGTACCTTAATTTTAGATACCTTTTTTTTAGGACAAACTTGTTTTTCTTTGCCAAATTTTGACTTTATATTTTTTTAGATGAACATAGAAAATGGGATCAGGCGCAAATGGGGCGGTACTAGAATTTTGGTTTTTTGTTGTATGTTTCATGTTATTCGGGCATTATTTGTTACTGAGGTAACTGTTATTCTAGTACCGCCCCATTTGCGCCTGATCCCATTTTCTATGTTCATCTTTATACTGTGGAAATTTAGTAGGTATTTCTAAGGGGGATCTTTAGGCTGCATTCCCCATCCTATCCCCATCCATATAGGAGCGCAGGAGGGACTCTATATCTATTGTTTTATATTTTTTTAAGCTTAACACTGTAGCACAACTATATTTAGACTGTCCTCCTGGCGACAGAATGGAGTTTGATATCAACTACACAAAGGAATGTACAATGAAGGTGAACAGCAGATATTAGAATTGTGCAGACCCTGACCAATCTAGATGCCGTGTTTTTATTAAAAAAAAAACATAAAAAAAGTAAATGTCTGTACTCTTCCCTCTATATGCACAATTTCTGGAAAATGTTCTTTTCCCTAACTACCCCAACCTCCCTCACAGTCTAACTCCCCCCTGTGATCATTATCCACATAGCTAAAACTAACTTCTACCCGTAGCCCAACTCTAAACTCCCCCTGCTGTCTACTTATAATCTACCCCAGCCTTCAGTCCAACTCTAACCTCCAATAGAGGCTAATCCTGACCTACCCCCAAATAATACCATGAAAATGGACCAGTAGGAAGTAGTGTGGGAGGAGGGGGCTTTGCAGTAAGTTCCTAGAGTTTTTCATTACAGAAACTTCCCCATGTGCCCTACTTTACATCAACCAATTTCTATTATGCAGCACCCCCTTGACTGACCACTGTTTAGTAGAAAGGGGCCCTATTGTTGGCTTAATTCAGATTTCCACCTGTAAAAGAGGAGCTATCATGGGTTCAAGTTTGAGTTCCATTCACCTTGACTACTGATGTCAGGACATGAGTCAAGTGCCACGTCTAGGTACAAGCCACTCGAGATAGCCTTTACCTTGGTGGTAGTCGAATGGAGAAAGATTACTGACCTACACCGGGAATGTAAGTGGAGCAAGCTCTATCCCAGTGATAAGACAGGGAGGATCCAGGTATCACTGACTGCCATATGGAGCTGAGAAGAAACTAAAAGAACAGGTGAGCCTGTTGGGACCAAGACTGGTAATGTTAGTTTAACTTGTAGAAAGAGTGCAGAGACTGCTTACCCGAGTCAGACGAGAAGAGCGCAGAGACCTGTGTACCATATTAGCCACCTGAGAGAGTACAGGTGATAGAGATAGTGTAGAGCGACAATCCTCAAGGTAATTGAGTGTGAGCTCTGATGTACACTTGTGGATTAATGTTGACGTTCTATATTACTTGTAACTAAGTGAATGAGATTTAATCAAGAGATGGTGTGGAGCACATTCTTCTATCATCTATGTTGTTTATCAGCCTGTGCTTATTCAACAATTGTACGGTTTGCTCGCTTACTCAAACCATTTCTTCAGGAACGCAGCTAAAGTCCTGTTGTCATACTCTCCACCATTGTCCGATCTCAAGACTTTCAATTTCAGACTAGTTTGAGTCTCCAACATGCTCTTGTATTCCGCAATTTTGTTGACAACATGACTTTTGGCTTTGATGAAGTTTACGTGCGCCATCCTTGTGGCATCATCAATAAGTGTCATGAAATATTTGTCGCCACTAATCGATTCCACCTCCATTGGACCACACACGTTGCTGGGCACTAGAGTTGGGTTCACATGGTTTCAGTTAAGTGAACCATTCTTGTTTGCAGCTGAAGTGCCTAGTGGCCCCAGAGTCCTTTTACCAGCAGTCCTTCTTGTGGCCGTCTGCAACATTCAATGCTGCCTTGTTTGGTTTGCCACGCTTCTTCTGCGCTCCACTCGAATCCTTCAGCCTGCATTCAGAAGACGTGTGTCCCATATTGTGACATACAAAGTACTTGTACTTCGGCTTTTTGGACTTGGTATCTTTAGTGAGCAAAGCAGAACCTTCAGCAATTGTCTTGATGGGAACGCATTCTTGAAACTGCAGCAGCTTGGCCCTCACCATTTCTGTCGTCAGCCTGGACTCCAAAGCTACCACCAGGAAATCGAACTCTGGCGTCAGAGTTTGCACCACTGTCATCCCAACTTCTGCTTCCTTCACCTGTGCTCCCACAGATGCCAATTTCTGGGCTATTGACAGCACTTTGTCAGTGTACTTGTTCATGTCTTTCCAGGCACTTAATTTTGTCCTGTACAATGTTCGCCTCAAGTTTATTCTCCTCATCAGAGTTTTGTCCTCGTACACCTTTTGCATAACTGTCCACATGTCTTGTGCAGACACTTTCCCATTGATGATAGAATACACGTGCTGTTCTACAGCCAAGCTGATGGTCCCCATGGCTCTATCTACTTCATCAGCGTTTGAACCTGCTCCTAGATCAATTGTGACCTTCCACAACTTTTCCCACCTGAGCTACATTCCCATGACGAATTTCCATGTTGCGTAATCCTCTGAGCCTTTTAGTTCTGCAAAGCTCATACTGACCCCTGTATTTTGCTTTTTCCCTTGTATTATATAAAGGACTATTCTGAAGAATCAGCTTCCTTTTACACCTGTGCTTCTCTGCTACCGTTCTTTCATTTAACGCTTTTTTCAATGCGTGGTGCTGGGCCCATAACCTATTGGCAGATCCTTTTGATGTCTGTAAGATGTCAGCATTGTTGGATAGGGATGTTAGACCGCACAGCGTTAAACTTATCCCTGTGTGTACCTGCATCACTGCTGTTGTTCCTGTTCTCAAATAAACCAATAACTTGGTTAAGTTTCACGCTGTGTGGACTAACGTCCCTGTGCAACACTGTTGACACCTTACAGACAACAAAAGGTTCTGCCAATAAGAAGCACCTACACCCCCACACCAGTGTAAAAGACAAAATTAGATAAGCGGAGAAATGCTCCACTTAAAAGTTAATGCCAGACAAATGTTCTCTATTGAGGAAATGGAGGGTGCTTTTTTGTTAAATTGAATGTTATGGAAGCACAATACAGCCTCAATTCTTCCATGTTCTTTTTTTTTTTTTTTAAGAAATGTTTCCCTTATTAGCTAAGCTTTCCAGTATGTGGATAACCTTTTACGTCTTTCATGTGATTTATGATGGCCCATACTCAGCAATATCCAAAAATACTCTAAGGATCTAAGTCCCGCATGCCTCCTTCATGCCCTAACATGCCTGCTACAGATGAAGATGTTCTCAGCAGAATAGCCTTGAAGACCACCAGTATAACAGCAATGCAATGACAGGTTTTTCACCTACTGTTGGGCCAATCACACAATAAAGGACCGTTTGGCCCAGTATTGCATTAGTGTGTATGCTCCAAAGATGAATGATTATTGTTCCAAAGCACATTGTATCGTTTGATTTTATTTTATAAATGGACTAAAAATCTCGGTCAATGATGAAACAATGTTGTTCCAATTCTGCCGTGTGTACGCACTCAGTACCAGCAGTGTAGGCAAATCTCCATAGAGTTTACAGAGTCACAATCTCTTCAGCCGATGGTTATGACAGATGAAGAGCACAGATCTAAAGGTAAAACGTGTATAGTGTGTACACATGAATCGGCTGCTGATCAGGCCTTTCACTAGTAAAATCGTTAACGATATCACATCGGGAGAAATTTTCTGCAGTGTGTACCCAGCCTTAGAATTACTTGATGAAGACAGCATGGTGGCTCAGTGGTTAGCACTTCTGCCTCACAGCACTGGGGTCATGAGTTCTATTCCTGACCATGGCCTTATCTGTGTGGAGTTTGTATGTTCCCCCCGATTTTGTGTGGGTTTCCTCCGGGTGCTCCGGTTTCCTCTCACACTCCAAAAAACATACTGGTAGGTTAATTGGCTGCTAACAGCCACAGACTAAATTGACGCTAGTCTGTGTGTGTGTGTCTGTCTGTGTGTGTATGTTAGGGAATTAAGACTGTAAGCCCCAATGGGGCAGGGACTGATGTGAGTGAGTTCTCTGTACAGCGCTGTGGAATTTGTGGCGCTATATAAATAAATGGTGATGATGATGATGATGAAGGGATTTCCGGTTGTACTGCTGTACCATGCAAATGCCACAAGAGGGAGACAAAGGAGCAACAATATACAACAATTCAAAATCACTTGTGTTGCAATAAAGTACAGATGCACAGATCCGTTATAAAAACTGTCGCATCGTTGATGGAGACTATCGCATACAAATATAATAAAATCAGGGTCGTCAGATGTTTATAATTTACTATGTCTGTAAAATGAAAGAATAATTCCACCCAAAACTGAAAATGGCATTTTGGGCTGAGTACTATGACTGTATCCAAAAACTACTTATTGTACTTTCTGTGGATGCGCTGGGCACTGGATCTGTTGGGTATAGGTAGGAACCGATGGCTGGAAATGTATCCAGTTATTCCGTACCTGCCAGGATAATCCTGCCACTGGTTGCTGTTTATTACTTCAATATTAATCCATGCTTGCAAACAGATATTTTACTGTAACTATGTCATTATATACCCCACTTCAGCTATGAGAATACATTAATCGGGATGGTCCTTGATGCCGCAGTGCTAATCACCACGAAGGTGCATTATAAGAAGGGAGAAATGATAAGAGTGCTATGTCTGATGGGGTTCTCCTTGCTGTGTAGAGCTATTGACAGATAAATGGTTAAATGGTCACTCCTACCAATGACTCACATGTATGACATATGATTAATTATGCAGGACTAGGTTAATAAACAGCAAACCCTACCCATGGGTCAATCCTTAGCAGGGGCAGAGCTTTTTATTTAGGTGGGAGCAGTTTACTAATTGTATTATCCTCATAGCAAAAAACATCATATTAATCTCTATCTACCATTGTAATTTCCAACCTTCTGTGTCATTTTGTCCTTTATATCCTCCCCTCTCACTCTTTTGCTTGAAGGAATTTTGCATCTTGGATGTGACTATTTCAATTTGTTTGTATTCTCTAGGTGTTATACATGAATATTTATTGGAAAGGAGAATGTAGAATACATTATAATCCAGGTCAGTAAATATCACATGACACATCACATGATGGGCTTCTAGTGTTGTACTGTCCACTGCAGCTATTTTAAAATGTTGACAACTCTCCATTCACTCTTTTGTATTCTTTTCTCAATGTCTGCATTTTTCTTTCTCACTCAATACACATCCCTTTTATTTCATTGAGCCAAATCATCCATTTGATGCAGTACATGTGTTGCAATACATCCCTGTGGTCCCACGTTTGTTTCTCCCTGCGGGTCAATTGTCCCCTTTTATCCGCTGCACACCTCAATTGCTGCAGTTCATATTGTGGCCCTTGAGTCAAATTATCTCTCATTTGCCATACTCCCTGTGCCATATGACTCTTGAGACATTTACAGCCCTCTCCCCCAAGCTCCTCTTGTAGTTCACAGTTGGATAGTTACAGGTTCCCCAACCACAAACAGGCACTCCCGTCATTCTCAATGTTGGTAGAATGGAGCTGACATGTGAGAATCCTGTGACAGGGGAGGGGTGGGCAGTGATGTAGTACGTCTGATTGGTTTATGGACTCTCTGGGTCACAGGTACATTTACTGATCAGAGAGGTTGTGCAGTGCCCTCCACTGTGCAGAAAAACCACCTGCCACATCAGAGATGGCGAATGTCTGACATATTGCGTCAAGAGATGTCGCCTTAGAATTTACTCTCACCGTCTTGTTTCACGCAAGCGTAAAGTGTCATTCCTTGATGTTATATTGTAACCATTTGTTTAGTGTATTTAGCCAAATGACTAATTGAGTCAAGCCATTCCATTGTATAATCAAGGTAACAGAGACTGTGGGGTAAATGTATCAAGCTGAGAGTTTCCCGGCGGGTTTGAAAAGTGGAGATGTTGCCTATAGCAACCAATCAGATTCTAGCTGTCATTTTGTAGAATGTACTAATATAAATGATAGCTAGAATCTGATCGGTTTTCCAAACCCGCTGGAAAACTCTCAGCTTGATGCATTTACCCCTGTATGTCTAACAGAGAGAGAGAGTGAGGTCTGACAGTCCAAAATGTTTTATTGAAACTTTAGTCACTATTCAGTAAATGCCTCCTCACCAATACATAGATCTAATATGTGCCTATTACAACTCCGACAGCTCCCATTCAAGATGGCTCTATAATCATACTTACCAACTTGTTCTCCTCCACTCCGGGAGATCACAAATTGCGTCATGTTGCCTCATGCCCACGGCGCAATGACACGGTCGCGAAATTTCACAGTTGGAGGCAGGGCCAACATGATGCGATTCGTGACATCCTATCCTGGAGGCTGGCATCCAGCCTACTTCACTAGAAAGTGGATGCGGGAGAGTGGCCTTCTTATGGAAAACCTACCAGGAAGTCTGACGGAATTCTGGGAGAGTGGGCAACTATGTCTAAAACTTGAGAAAGAATTATATTGTAAGGACATGGAATAAGAGTGAAATGACAGTCTTTTTAAAATATATTTAAAAAATAAAAAAATAGCTTCATTTCTGATTTGAATATATTTTGTAAAATGTAAGTTCCATACATACATAATACTTATCAGATACTAATATGTAAAAATAGTTACAATTAAAAGGTTCTAAACAGTTATATGCATTTAATTTCCCTGTATTCAGTTATAAACTTCAGGCTGGTTAAGATTAAACAGCAGGCTGGTCATGTGACTGCATTACATCATAAGCAGCCTTTGTGATGTCACTCAGCTGGGTATCAAACACTCAGATATCAGCTGCTTGTGAGCCAGTGTGTCCAGTACAAATCCACTCTTTATGTATGGGACCGCGCGCTGGATTTCACATCTCATTCTCTAAGGTAAGCTTATTTTATATCTGATATGTATTATACCGTATATGTAACTTACATTTTACAAACTATAACAAGATATGGTTAAAAAATAACATTTCTCCAGATATAAACTGGGACAAATAACTAGTGGTTCTGGCAAGTGAAGCTATTGCTTTCATAAGTTTTTAGAACTTAGAGCATACTTGCCAACTCTCCCGGAATGTCCGGGAGACTCCCGCATTTTGTGAGAGTCTCCCGGACTCCCGGGCGAGTGTGGCAATCTCCCGAATTCTGCCCACTTCACTAGGAAGTGCCCCACTTCCTAGTGAAGTGGGCAGAATTAGATCCCAAACGCCGCGATTCCCGGTGAATCGCGGCGTTTGGCCCCGCCCCCGCTGTCAAATGACGCAATTTGCGTCATGACGTCACAGGGGGCGGGGCCGAAATGACGCGATTTCGGCCACCCCGCCCCTTCACGCCCCCCTCCACTGGCTGGCTCCCGGAAGGGAGCTGAAGAAAGTAGGTAAGTATGACTTAGAGCTGGAGCTGTTGGACTTGGTACTATCTAATACAGGCCTGGCCAACCTGTGGCTCTCTAGTTGTTGTGATACTACAAGTCCCAGCATGCCTTGCCAGCTTTCGGCTGGTTATTTGCTAGCAGAACATGCTGGGGCTTGTAGTTTCACAATGCCTGAAGAGACACAGGTTGGCCAGGCCTGCATTAGATAGTACCAAGTCCAACAGCTCCCAAGTTCTAAAAACTATTTAACAAACTTCATTAGCCAAAAAAAACTGTTGTTTTCTCCAGAGAATGGCTATCACAGGGCTTCACTTAATTTATCAAGGGGTTTATCTCATTTCTCCTGAATTAACCCACTTTTCATTGGTTACCGCAGTTCTCATGGCCAATCCTTGGTTCCCAGAGCATAGAATAGACCCCACTATCTGATAGACGGGTGAGGGGCCATTTAATTAATAGTGATAATATCTTGGTAATCTTTGACTTAAGTTTCAATAAAACATTGTGTACTATCAGACCTGACTCTCTCCTATATGACACAGTTATTTCTTAAGACTTATTTAACTACTTTTAATTGGATGATCTTTATCATTGAACTAACAGTCTTAAAAAGATTTAGTATATCAGCATTGAACACTTCGATTTCACCACACGTTTTATAACCTGATGGTGTACACCATGTTTTAAATGTATTGAACCCTGAGCTTGCAAGTGATCTTTCACTTATTTTATATTTTTATTTATTTAGCTTTAGTTATTTTAATTTATTGTCATAGTGACCTAATAAATACACACAGTTATTACACTTCTGAGTATTTGACATACATCATTTTACCCTCATTTTGCGCCTGTAGACATTTTTATTTACGAATATTTTCATATTGTTGTTTATTGCTATATCTTGGCACCCCCTGACCTGTAGCATTTGATAATAAGTTAAAAAGCACCTGTCACCTACGCACAGACACTGGGGGCAGCCATGTTGTGGCCAGAAACTATGGTCATGAGAATGCAGCCAATCAAATCACTCGGAACCAGTTATGTCCCTGAGGCACTTTGTGCCTACTGTATGGATAGGCTGCATTGTAATTAAGTTTGGTTGAAGACACACAATGGCTGCCTCCTCCATGTGTAGGTTACAGATCATGTTTACCTGTATGGGTGGGAATCTATGGGAAACTTTAGTACTTTGAAGTGTTTTTAAGATGTCATTACCTTCATTCCAATCATACTCTCACAGGTGTAATAGCCAGGTATATTTGGAATAGCTCCTTGTGGTGACCCAGCACTATGTATTAGATCTTCAAAAATCTTTTTAAAGGATACCATACAAAGAAAAACAATCCCTGAGTCATTTAGAATTTTCACTGTCATCTTACTGTTGTGTGTCAACTTCTAAAAATACTGAATGTCTTCATATTTTAAAGCAAAATCACCAGTAACCATATTACAGCAAGTTTACTCATTGCTATAAAAATGAAATCATTTTTCTCATCAACAACATGAATATTCCAATAGAAAACATTATTTCATTTGAAAACTGATTTTTTTTTATTTTGAGGTGGTGGGGGTGTTGTGCTTGGAACACCACTTGGGATCATTTACTAATATGGGAAAATTAGCGCCCATTAAAAGATTCCAAACCGTTATAAAGATACATTTCATTTCCTTGTATTCAGTTATAAAATGCAGGTGAGATATATAACAGCTTTGACTAAGCTGATCATGTGACTGCATGACATCATAAGCAGCCTTTGTGATGTCACTCAGATATCAGCTGCTTGTGAGCCAGTGTGTACTGTACAAGTCCACTCTTTATGTATGGGACTGCGCCTGCTGGATTTCACATGTCATTCTCTAAGGTAAGCTTATTTTATATCTGATAAGTATTGTGCATGTGTGGAACTTAAATTGTGCATCATTTATGAAAATAAGATTACAAAATTACACCTGCTGATATGTTTGGGGACAATGACATTAGTGGTTCTGGCAAATGAAGCTGTCTTTTTAAATATATATTTTAAAGACCGTTATCTCACTCTCCTTCAATGTGCTTTTGACTTATTTTACAAGTTTCAGAACCATCTATAGTGGGTGCTAATGGACTTTGTGATAATATGACTCATGTTGTATCTGATGTACGTGTGAGGGGGAATATATTATATCTCCTGTACGGGTGAGGGGACACATATTATATCTGATGTACTGGTGAGGGGACACATATTATATCTAATGTACGGGTGAGGGGACACATATTATATCTGATGTACTGGTGAGGGGACACATATTATATCTAATGTACGGGTGAGGGGACACATATTATATCTGATGTACTGGTGAGGGGACACATATTATATCTAATGTACGGGTGAGGGGACACATATTATATCTGATGTACGGGTGAGGGGACACATATTATATCTGATGTACAGATAAGGGGACACATTATATCTGATGTACAGGTGAGAGGACACATATTATATCTGATGTATAGGTGAGGGGACACATATTATATCTGATGTACAGGTGAGGGGACACATTATATCTGATGTACAGGTGAGGAGACACATATTATATCTGATGTATAGGTGAGGGGACACATATTATATCTGATGTACGGGTGAGGGGACACATATTATATCTAATGTACGGGTGAGGGGACACATATTACATCTGATGTACTGGTGAGGGGTCAAATATTATATCTAATGTACGGGAAGGGGACACATATTATATCTGATGTACGGGTGAGGGGACACATATTATATCTGATGTACGGGTGAGAGGACACATATTATATCTGATGTACGGGAAGGGGACACATATTACATCTGATGTACGGGTGAGGGGACACATATTATATCTAATGTACTGGTGAGGGGTCACATATTATATCTAATGTACGGTAAGGGGACACATATAACATCTGATGTACAGGTGAGGGGACACATATTATATCTGATGTACGGGTGAGGGGACACATATTATATCTGATGTACTGGTGAGGGGTCACATATTATATCTAATATACGAGTGAGGGGACACATATTATATCTGATGTACTGGTGAGGGGTCACATATTATATCTACTATACGAGTGAGGGGTCACATATTATATCTGATGTACTGGTGAGGGGTCACATATTATATCTAATATATGAGTGAGGGGACACATATTATATCTGATGTACGGGTCAGGGGACACATATTATATCTGATGTACAGGTGAGGGGACACATATTATATCTGATGTACGGGTGAGGGGACACATATTATATCTGATGTACGGGTCAGGGGACACATATTATATCTGATGTACAGGTGAGAGGACACATATTATATCTAATATACGAGTGAGGGGTCACATATTATATCTGATGTACTGGTGAGGGGTCACATATTATATCTGATGTACTGGTGAGGGGTCACATATTATATCTAATATACGAGTGAGGGGTCACATATTATATCTGATGTACAGGTGAGGGGACACATATTATATCTAATATACGAGTGAGGGGTCACATATTATATCTGATGTACTGGTGAGGGGTCACATATTATATCTAATATACGAGTGAGGGGTCACATATTATATCTGATGTACAGGTGAGGGGACACATATTATATCTGATGTACGGGTGAGGGGACACATATTATATCTGATGTACTGGTGAGGGGTCACATATTATATCTAATATACGAGTGAGGGGACACATATTATATCTGATGTACGGGTCAGGGGACACATATTATATCTGATGTACGGGTCAGGGGACACATATTATATCTGATGTACAGGTGAGGGGACACATATTATGTCTAATATACAAGTGAGGGGACACATATTATATCTGATGTACAGGTGAGGGGACACATATTATATCTGATGTACGGGTCAGGGGACACATATTATATCTGATGTACAGGTGAGGGGACACATATTATATCTGATGTACAGGTGAGGGGACACATATTATATCTGATGTACAGGTGAGGGGACACATATTATATCTGATGTACGGGTCAGGGGACACATATTATATCTGATGTACAGGTGAGGGGACACATATTATATCTGATGTACAGGTGAGGGGACACATATTATATCTGATGTACAGGTGAGGGGACACATATTATATCTGATGTACGGGTCAGGGGACACATATTATATCTGATGTACGGGTCAGGGGACACATATTATATCTGATGTACGGGTCAGGGGACACATATTATATCTGATGTAAAGGTGAGGGGACACATATTATATCTGATGTACAGGTGAGGGGACACATATTATATCTGATGTACAGGTGAGGGGACACATATTATATCTGATGTACAGGTGAGGGGACACATATTATATCTGATGTACAGGTGAGGGGACACATATTATATCTGATGTACGGGTCAGGGGACACATATTATATCTGATGTACAGGTGAGGGGACACATATTATATCTGATGTACAGGTGAGGGGACACATATTATATCTGATGTACAGGTGAGGGGACACATATTATATCTGATGTACGGGTCAGGGGACACATATTATATCTGATGTACAGGTGAGGGGACACATATTATATCTGATGTACGGGAAGGGGACACATATTATATCTGATGTACAGGTGAGGGGACACATATTATATCTGATGTACGGGAAGGGGACACATTGAAAGTTCACATCTTAATCTCTAACACCATTCAACAAGGATCACAGCAATATAATTTTGTAGTTCTAACATCAAACAGAAACTGTAAGTGATACAACGTCTTGGTTGAAGAGTTTTCAAGTTCTTAGGGACATCCAGGTGAATTTAAGTTTTCCACTTACAAATGGCTTTCATTCATTGGCTTGTACGTACTCTCCTGCAGCTTTTACGTTTTTCTTTCTAGCATCTTTCAGTGCTTTTCAGGCTTTATACGAGCGGACAGAGACGTTTGCCCAGGGAAACAACACATATATTATATGGACAAAAGTATTTGGCCACACCTGTTAATTATTGAATTGAGATTTTTCAATCAGACCCGTTGCCAGAGGTGTACAAAATCAGGCACCTAGTCATGCAGTCTCCGTTTGCAAACACTTGTGATACAATATGGGTTGTTCTGAAGAGCTCACTGACTTCAAGCGTGGTACTGTGATAGGCTGTCACCTTTACAATAAGACGGTCCGTGAAATTTCATCCCTGCTGGATATTCCACAGACAACTGTAAGTGATATTATTAGAAAGTGGAAGCGTTTAGGAACAACAGCAACTTAGTCCCAAAGTGGAAGACCACATAAAATCACAGATGGGGGTCAACGACTATTAAGGCACATGATGCGTAAAAGTTACCCGCGCTCTGCTGATTCCATAACTGAAGAGTTCCGAACTTCCACTGACATTAATGTCAACACAGAAACTGTGCGGCACGAGCTTAATGGAATTGGTTTCCATGGTCGAGCAGCTGCATGCAGCCTTACACCAACTAGACCAATGCCAAGCGTCGGATGGAGTGGTGTAAAGCACACCGACACTGGACTGTGGAGCAGTGGAAACGTGTTCTGCAGAGTTAGCAAAACAAGTGTAAACCGCTGACGTGGCGCCTCAATAGATATGCAGCCTAGTGTGTATCAAAGAAGACCCACTAATGCTTCAATAAATCGATATGTTACAAAAAACAGATTGATACATACATATGGCACTGCCTATACGTCCACTGTGTCCTGTAGCGGACATGTACAAAGGTGCTCTCCAAGCAGATCTCTGCAACGTAAAATCATATAACACAGAGACAATAATGGTGAAGTATGTTCAACACATCAGTTGTTCAAATACGAATCACCCTTTTCTGTTTGGCAGTCAGATGGGCGAGTCTGGGTTTGGCGGATGCTGGGAGAACGTTACCTGCCTGACTGCATTATGTCACCTGTGAAGTTTGGTGGCAAAGGTATAATAATATGGGGCTGTTTTTCAAGGTTTGGGCTAAGCCCCCTTTCTCCAGTGAAGGGCAATCTTTGGAATACCAAGTCATTTTGGACAATGCTATGCTTCCAACTGTGTGGCAACAGTTTGGGGAAGGCCCTTTTCTATTCCAACGTGACTGTGGCCCAGTGCACAAACTAAGGACTACAAAGACATGGTTTGATGAGTTCAGTGTGGAAGAACTTGACTGACTTGCACAGAGCCCTGACCTCAACCCCATCTAACACCTTTGGGATGAACTGGACCAGAGATTGTGAGCCAGGCCTTTGTCATCCAACATCAGTGCCTGACCTCATAAATACTCTACATAATGAATGGGCACAAATTCCCACAGAAACACTCCAACATCTTGTGGAGCCTTCCAAGAAGAGTGGAAGCTGTTATCACTGCACAAGGGGGACCAACTCCATATTAATGTATATGTATTTGAATACAATGTCATTACAGTCCCTGTTGGTGTAATGGTCAAGCGTCCAAATACTTTTGTCCATATAGTGTATATCCAGAGAGCAACTTTATGTCATATCAAAGGACAATGAAAAAGGAACAACTTTGATGAAGTCATGTTATGGTGGAAACTCTCATGTTTCCAGATACTGGTTAAAAATCCCTCTTACTGTATCATAAATGTATTTGATCATTTTAGCATTATAGCGTTTTCTGTTTTTATCAAGCATGTTAGTCAAGTTGTTCCCCGTTACATAGATATCTATTTTTAGCATTAATACTATTTATATATTGTACACTAGCTATAGAGTGGCATCCATCATTCAACGTCACTGCAATCAGTCCCCGTACTCACCAGCCCTCAGTACAATTATTTCAGTCTGTTGGAAATGCTTTGAAATTTTGCATTAATTTTGGGTGTGGGGGGAGGATGGAAGGGGTAGGGAGCCACAACACCGCAGAGGACCCCAAGCAACATTTGTGTAAACCAACTGAGAGAATAGTGGCTGTTCATAGGCTTCAAACAAACTCTTTGTTCTTTTTCCATAACGCACTTTGCAATTACTGGATGCCTCTGTCGAATCATCTGGAAATTTTATTGTTAAAGACTGAAACTATTGAAAACATTGTGGAGGGCTGCTCTGAGCCACAGACTTGCAATGCAGTTTTTAAGGATGGAGTCCTTAGATTAAACGTTCAAAGGGGCATATTCAATTCTCGTCGGAAACGCCGAAAATCCCGCGGTCCGCGCACTATTACCATTATTACAGTAATAGTGCGCAGAAAAACAGTTAATACCGTAATTTTCTCGCTGGATTTCAGCTCGCAGCTCAGGAAGCTGCGAGCTGAAGTCCAGCTTGCTATTACCGTATTAACTGTAATAGTTTTAACGCCGCGGGACTTCTTAACAATTGAATATGCCCCCAAAGTGTTCATTTCTAGAACACACAGCTTAAAGAGACCATTGTGACTTGTTCCTTTCTCTTAAAGGGACAATATTTTGAAGAACAAAATT